>NC_057801.1:845166513-845170518 GCF_018294505.1 Triticum aestivum | reverse complement strand
GACACCCCGACCCCAAAACAGCACCCCGACCCCGACACGACACCCCGACATCAACACGACACCCCGAACCCCCGTCCCTGAAACAGCACCCGATCCGACGCATATGCTTTGCTCCGGATTCGACGCATAAATTTTGTCAGTACCTCCCCTGTTGTTCTCCGGGTACACATCCTCTATGTTTATTGCAGAGACGTGTATGAGGAGAACAGCGGGGAGGTGTTGCCGAAATTTTGCGTCGGATCCAAAGCATAGCATGGGAAAATGAACCCAATCTACACATACTCGGGTGGGATTAGGACCTATCATTACCTATTAGAGTGTAGGTTGCATGGACGTGATAAAATTGACAAAGTAGATCAATTGATGAATATATACATGGTGAATTATATATATAATTGTTGTTGTCCAGTGATGATGATGATGATTATAGTGAGCCCATCATTGATTATAGTGATGATGATGATTATGCATTTATTGATGATACTGATCGGGATTATTAGTAGTGTCAGGTATTCAATTTTTTTATGTTGTACTTGATGATGATACACTTAAGTGATATACATATTATTATTCATGTCGGTACTTTTTTTTATGTTGTACTAATTTTGTTTATTCTTTGTCATGGCAGGTGTTGAAAGATGGTGGGCGCTGGTCGGGAGCGCGCCGAGGCCCCTTCTTCGTCGGCGCGTGTTGCGAGGTCTTCCATTGCACATGCACCTCTCCGCCGAGTGTTGTTGGATAGTATGTCGACACCACCGGGCCCTTCTTTGTTGACTGCGGTGCCCAGCAGGGGACGAGGTAAGAAGAAGAGAGGAGGTGGAGCACGTGGTCGAGGGAGAGGAGGTAGGGTGACTCTTACGGCGCCTTCCTCGCTGCCACCCCCAGCTGTTTCACCCAAGCACATGACTGCTAGGGTGGACTCGTCCGAGGAGGAGGCTACATGGACTCCGGTCCACGAGCCTCCGGTCCACAGGTCTTCGGCCCACGAGCCTCGGGTCGACGGGCCTTCGGCCCACAATCCTCCGGTCGACGGGCCTTCGGCCCACGAGAGTTGGGCCCACGAGACCCCGGAGGAGCACACGTCTGTATGGGGTACCTGGTCGGGTCAGCCTGAGGAGCCGAGTGGCCATGCTAATGATGGCGGGGAGCCGAGTGGCCATGCTGATGATGATGAGGAGCCGACTGATATTGAGGAGGAGGGGGGCAACGTCTACCAGCATGGTGCTACATGTCTCCCGTCCGTGCCAGCGACCCGCGAGCAGAGGTGGTTGATTTTCCCTGATGGGGAGAGGTAAGTGCATTTAATCTTTTTGTACCTTTTGCATTCTCGTTTCTTCAAATAACTAATGCGTTGGCCTTGTCATGCTGCAGGGGTTGGGACCACCATGAAAGTGTCCGCCGGCCCAACTCCGTCCTTGGAGTTCTGATTCGGCAAAACTTCCCGGGGTTTGTCATGTTGCATGGTGAGGGTCGGCTTCCAGAGGTTGGATTGAGTTGGGAGCACTACTTGGCTGCCCCGGCCCCGTCGGGTGAGATTATCGACGGTGTCTTGTGCAAGACGAGGGCAGACGTGGTGATCAGAAAGTTCTGGGTAATTTGTCCTTTACACAATTAAAAATCTTGAACTAGCTAGTTATTAATTGTACTAATCAATATTGTCTCATTTGATTGCAGACATTCTACAGATGTGAGGAGGGATACGAGGAGGAGGCCGCAAATGTTATCGACAAGGAGTGCAAGCGCCTACTTCAGAACTTACGGCATGAGGTTCGGGTGCAGGCTGTTCGAGACTACTACGCCGGGCGTGGTATCAAGAAGCCCAAGAAGGAGTGCCGCGATAAGTTCTTGAGTAAGGAGCAGTACATAAAGGTAATTCTTAAGGCCTTGTACTTACTTCCTTCATTTAGTAATTCATAGCCGTAGCGCTCAAGTTTCTATTTGCTAACTTAGGCCCCTCCGAGATGGTGTGCGGATCGGATGGATTGTTGGGAGGTGTTGGTCAATGCGTGGTGCTCAAAACAATGGCGGGCCACCAACAACGAGGCCAAGGACAAACGTGCCCAAATGGAAGGTGTGCCAGACCACCAAGGCAGCTCCAACTTATTTCAGTACGGGCGGAACTGGGTATGTGGTTTGCTTCATGATTCATGCAATTCATTCATCATGCTAGCTTTAGCCCTTTAATTACTAATTTACTTTGTTTCTCTCTTTCAGGAATGCTACAATAAGGCGGATAAGGTGCCAGAGGTGTACGACCTGTATGCCATGGCCCACACTGGCTCTTACAAGAAAGTCAAGGCATTCTCTGCGTCTGACCTCGATGATCCAAAGAACTACACCAACATCTCCGCCCACACAAGCTCGTGCAATATAGAGATCAGGGGAATGCGAGGAAAGGGGAGGACTTTAACCCGAGCCAGGGTCCCATTGATACAGAGCTGATGATGATATCTGGTGGTGGGAGGTCCCATGGCTCCATAGCCATGGGAGATGGACTTATCCGTTGTCCTAGCACTCTCTCGGAGATCAAGGCGCGCCAGTCGAGCGCCGCTCCTGAGATAAGGCCTCGTGAACGGCCAGTCCAACTCGCCTTCAAGGTTAGTTATAAGTACTCAGCTATCTTTCTCCATTACATTGTGTGCGCTTCCATCAATGATTACAAATGGTCATGTGAGTGGTGTTGCAGGCTGCTATACAGAGTGAGAGAGATAGAACGGAGAAACTTCTGGCGGAGGCAGCGCAGAGGCAGCGGGAGTTGGAGGAGAGGACGACAAAGATGTTGGAGGAGGAGAGGGCACGGAATGACATGCACGCAAGGGCCATGTACGAGCTCCTTGTGGTAAGTTTCTTCTGCGGATTACTTGCTAGTCTTAACATTTGAGTCTCATTACTAACTCGTATGACTCTGTTGTGAAAACCAAATGTGCAGTCTGTGTGCGAGAAGTCCGGTCATACCGCTCCGCCGATGCCAGTGATTGCTCCTAGGAGCACGGTGAGTTTAATTAGAATGGACATTACTTGCTAGTCTTAACATTTGAGTGTCATAATGCTAACGAGACGTTGGAAATGATCTTTGGTGCAGCTTAACTCCAGAAACGCATCGCACGATCCTTCTCGAGCTACCGGCGTGAGCCAGCCCGCTCGTACACCTCCCTGATCACGGTAAGTTTCTCTAGTGTTTTGCTTAACAAATGCATAAAGACCTAGACTTAGCTTTATTTCCTCCAATATGCTTACCATAATGACCTAGAGTTAGCTTCTTTTCCTCCAAAATGACTTAATATGCTTACTGACCTCATAAACCATCCATTCTACCTAAGTTAGCTCTAAAACGATATGTACTTAGGTTACTTATGTCAAAAATTACATAATTAGCTTAGTTAGCTCATAAACGATCCATTTTACCTAAGTTAGCTCTAAAATGACTCATTTTACCTTAGTTAGCTTACAAGTGATCCAATTTATCCAAGTTAGCTCTAAAATGACCCATTTTCCGTAGATTAGCTCCTAAATGATCCATTTTACCTATGTTAGCTTTAAAATGACCCATTTCACCTAGGTTAGCTCCAAAATGACCCATTTCACCTAGGTTAGCTCCAAAATGACCCATTTCACCTAGATTTGCTCCTAAACGATCCATTTCACCTAAGTTAGCTAAAAATGATCCATTTCACCTAAATTAGCTCTTAAATGATCCATTTCACCTAAGTTAGCTCAAAAACGATCCATTTCACCTTAGTTAGCTCAAAAACGTGGCATTTCACCTTAGTTAGGTCATAAACGGCCCATTTCAACAAAGTTAGCTCATAAAAGCTCATAAATGATCCATTTCACCTAAGTTAGTTCAAAAACGATCCATTTCACCTTAGTTAGCTCAAAAACGTGGCATTTCACCTTAGTTAGGTCATAAACGACCCATTTCAACTAAGTTAGCTCATAAAAGCTCATAAATGATCCATTTCACCTAAGTTAGCTCAAAAACGATCCATTTCACCTTACTTAGCT
>NC_057801.1:845165745-845166503 GCF_018294505.1 Triticum aestivum | reverse complement strand
CATAATTAGCTTAGTTAGCTCATAAACGATCCATTTTACCTAAGTTAGCTCTAAAATGACTCATTTTACCTTAGTTAGCTTACAAGTGATCCAATTTATCCAAGTTAGCTCTAAAATGACCCATTTTCCGTAGATTAGCTCCTAAATGATCCATTTTACCTATGTTAGCTTTAAAATGACCCATTTCACCTAGGTTAGCTCCAAAATGACCCATTTCACCTAGGTTAGCTCCAAAATGACCCATTTCACCTAGATTTGCTCCTAAACGATCCATTTCACCTAAGTTAGCTAAAAATGATCCATTTCACCTAAATTAGCTCTTAAATGATCCATTTCACCTAAGTTAGCTCAAAAACGATCCATTTCACCTTAGTTAGCTCAAAAACGTGGCATTTCACCTTAGTTAGGTCATAAACGACCCATTTCAACTAAGTTAGCTCATAAAAGCTCATAAATGATCCATTTCACCTAAGTTAGCTCAAAAACGATCCATTTCACCTTACTTAGCTCAAAAACGTGGCATTTCACCTTAGTTAGCTCATAAACGACCCATTTCAACTAAGTTAGCTCATAAAAGCTCATAAATGATCCATTTCACCTAAGTTAGTTCAAAAACGATCCATTTCACCTTACTTAGCTCAAAAACAATGCCCTTCACCTTACTTAGCTCATAAACGACACATTTCAACTAAGTTAGCTCATAAATGATCTATTTCAACTAAGTTAGCTCATAAACAACCCATTTCAACTTAGTTAGC
>NC_057801.1:845162134-845165735 GCF_018294505.1 Triticum aestivum | reverse complement strand
TTCACCTTACTTAGCTCAAAAACGTGGCATTTCACCTTAGTTAGCTCATAAACGACCCATTTCAACTAAGTTAGCTCATAAAAGCTCATAAATGATCCATTTCACCTAAGTTAGCTCAAAAACGATCCATTTCACCTTACTTAGCTCAAAAACGTGGCATTTCACCTTAGTTAGCTCATAAACGACCCGTTTCAACTAAGTTATCTCATAAAAGCTCATAAATGATCCATTTCACCTAAGTTAGTTCAAAAACGATCCATTTCACCTTACTTAGCTCAAAAACAATGCCCTTCACCTTACTTAGCTCATAAACGACACATTTCAACTAAGTTAGCTCATAAATGATCTATTTCAACTAAGTTAGCTCATAAACAACCCATTTCAACTTAGTTAGCTCATATATGATCCATTTCATCTAAGTTAGCTCATAAATGACATATACTTCTTGTTCTAGTCTTCTTCTTGTTCTAGTCACCTATTTCTAACTTTCTTATTTGCCATTTTGCAGATCTCATTCACTTCATGGAAGCTAGCTTGCTATGATGGAGTGCTTGCTTTTCCTTTGATGAAACTTTGCATTGTATCTAGCTTGTATGATGGAAATTGCTATCTTGATGAAACTTTGCATTGTAATATGTATATGGATGGAACAATGTGTATGGATGGAACTTGCTTATGTATGAACAATGTGTATGGATGAAACTGATGTTATATGTGATATGAAACTTATGTGCTGGATATGTGATATGGAAATATATCTATATATGTCATATATATTTGCTGTAAAAATGGTTGGATTAAAAAAACAGAAAAAAAGAGACAATATGCAGGCTCTTTGCCGTCTGCCACCGACGGCAAAGGGATCTTTGCCATGAGCAGCGGACGGCAAAGAGGCCACGTGGCAGGCAAATGTGCTTCCTGGGAGGCTGACCAATTTGGTCAGTTTGCGTCCAGTGGCTGATGGCAAAGGCTTTGCCGTCCGCAGCGGACGGCAAATGCCTGCCGTTAACCACCTAACGGAGTAACAGCGCATTTATTACCGTCTGCCTTCTTTGCCGTCCGCTGCTGATGGCAAAGGCCCTTTTACCGTCAGCTGCCCGAAGCAGACGGCAACGTAGCTCTTAGCCGTCCCCTACTTAGCCGTCCCCTTTTGTCGTCCGCGGCAGACGGCAAAGGTCTTTGCCATCCGCCATCCATGCCTTTGCCGTCCACCGTGGCTGATGGCAAAGTAGCTGATTCCTGTAGTGTAAGATGGTTTATGGAAAAGCATGTCATTTACCTCTTGACTTGAACATAAAGCATATTGGGCTATTAAAGGCTTAATTATGACTTCAAACTTGCCGGTGAGAAAAGGTTATTTGATATTAGCTCACTTGATGAATGGAGAACCCAAGCATATGAGAATGCTAAGCTTTTCAAAGAAAAAGTCAAACGCTGGCATGATAAAAGGATACAAAAGCGTGAATTTAACGTAGGAGCTTATGTGTTATTGTTCAACTCTCGTTTAAGATTTTTTGCAGGAAAACTTCTCTCAAAATGGGAAGGTCCATACGTTATCGAGGAGGTCTATCGTTCTGGTGCTATAAAAATCAACAACTTTGAAGGCACAAATCCGAGGGTGGTAAACAGTCTAAGAATTAAACATTATATTTCAGGTAATCCTGTCAATGTTGAAACTAATATTATTGAAACCATAACCCCTGAGGAATACATAAGAGACACTTTCCAGAATGTTCCAAACTCCGAAAAGTCATAGGTACATGGTACGGTAAGTAAACCGACTCCAAAACAACTCTAATGGCAATTTTCATCAGTTTTGGATTATTTAAGGATTTTAGGAAGAAAGAAGTAGTCCGAAAGGGACACGAGGCTCCCACGAGAGAGGAGGGCGCCCCCCTGTAGGGCGCGCCCCCTATCTCGTGGGCACCTCGTGTGCCTCCCGGACTCCATTTTCTTGTATGTTATGTATTTTGGTCGGTAAAAATTCATTATATATTCTCCCAAAGGTTTTGACCATCGTATCACGCAAATATCTTCTGTTTTCGTTCCGAGCCGTTTCTGCTGCAGAGCTGAACAAGATGTCGTCCCAAGATTCGGAGGGAGAGAGCTACATAGCTGATTATATTGCAAATCCAAAAGTATATGGGGAGGTGGAACGCTATGGCAGGACCACAGAGGAAGAAGAAGATTATGATCCAAAGAGGAAAGAGGAGACAAGTTCTGATGAAATGGATGATCCACTGCCTCAACCTAGTGATATGCATGTGAAGTTCAAGAAGTCAAGCCTCCCTAAGGTCCAACCTATCCCATCATGTTTTTTGCAGGACAGCAAGGCAACACTATGCAGAAAGATAATGAAACTTGAGCTCGAGAATGAGGATCTGAGGGAGGAGAATTTTAGCCTCAGACGTAAGCTAGAGAAGAAAAGTGCAACCACTCCTACTTCACCATCTCCGAGGCAATAATCGCATGGATATGGGCACTCCCCTTGGCAACTGCCAAGCTTGGGGGAGGTGCCCTGGTATCGTATCACCTTCACACTCCTATCTTTACCGCATTACTTAGGTCGATCCTTTTAGTAGTATCTTGTTCTATTAGTTCGAAGTTTTGATATTAAGTAGTTTTGAGTTTTTCGCTGTGATCTCTTTGTGTAATCGAGTCCGTGTGCTTTCTATAATAAGGATTAGTGTTGAGTCAAGGGCTTTGCTATGTTGCTATGATCTTGAGAAAGTAGAAAGAACAAAAGAGTTCATATTGATCTTATGGATGGTGTTAACTTCACACATAGAAAGTATGAGGCATAAATATTGTTGAGAGTTGATGAACGTAGCCTTGGTCATCGTTGCAATTAATAGGAAGTGATAAGGAAAGAGGGGTTCACATATAAATATACTATCTTGGACATCTTTTATGATTGTGAAGCACTCATTAATTAAGTATGACATGCTAAAAGAGTTGATGTTGGACAAGGAAGACAACGTAATGGTTTATGTTTTCCGACATCTCAGTTAAAGTATATTGTCATTGACCTTCCAAACATGTTGAGCTTGCCTTTCCCCCTCATGCTAGCCAAAACTTCCTAGCACCAAGTAGAGATACTACTTGTGCTTCCAAATATCCTCAAACCCAGTTTTTCCATGAGAGTCCACCATACCTACCTATGGATTGAGTAAGATCCTTCAAGTAAGTTGTCATTGGTGCAAGCAATAAAAATTTCTCTCTAAATATGTATGACTTATTAGTGCAGTGAAAATAAACTTTGTACGAACTTGTTTTGGAAGTAATAAAAGCGATAGATTGCATAATAAAGGTCCACAAAGGGGCAATATAAAGTGACGTTCTTTTGCATTAAGATTTCATGCATCAACTCTAAAAGCGCATGACAACCTCTGCTTCCCTCTGCGAAGGGCCTTTCTTTTACTTTATGTTTTTACTTTATGCTTGAGTCAAGGTGATCTTCCCCTTTCCCTTTTTCATTTTATCCTTTGGCAAGCTCTTCGTGTTTGAAAGATCATGATATATATATCCAATTGGATGTAAGTTGGCATAGGCTATTATTGTTTACATCACCTAAAGGTGAATATGTTGGGAGGCAACACAA
>NC_057801.1:845148826-845161042 GCF_018294505.1 Triticum aestivum | reverse complement strand
CCCCAGGGAGCGCCCCCTATCTCCTGGGCCCCCTGGTGGGCCTCCGGCGTCCATCTTCTGCTATATGAAGGGTCTTGTCCTGGAAAAATTCGGGGGCAAGCTTACGAGACGAAACTCCGCCGCCACGAGGCGGAATCAATCTAGGGCTCTGGCAGAGCTGTTCTGCCGGGGACACTTCCCTTCGGGAGGGGGAAATCATCACCAGCGTTATCACCAACGATCCCCTCATCGGGAGGGGGTCAATCTCCATCAACATCTTCACCAGCACCATCTCATCTCAAAATCCTAGTTCATCTCTTGTATCCAATCTTGTATCAAAACCACAAATTGGTACCTGTGGGTTGCTAGTAGTGTTGATTACTCCTTGTAGTTGATACTAATTGGTTTACTTGGTGGAAGATCATATGTTCAGATCCTTCATGCATATTATTATCCCTCTGATTATGAACATGAATATTCTTTGTGAGTAGTTACGTTTGTTCCTGAGGACATGGGAGAAGTCTTGCTATTAGTAGTCATGTGAATTTGGTATTCGTTCGATATTTGGATGGGATGTATGTTGTCTCTCTTCTAGTGGTGTTATGTGAACATCGACTACATGACACTTCACCATTATTTGGGCCTAGAGGGAGGCATAGGGAAGTAATAAGTAGAAGATGGGTTGCTAGAGTGACAGAAGCTTAAACCCTAGTTTATGCGTTGCTTCATTAGGGGTTGATATGGACTCATATGTTTAATGTTGTGGTTAGGTTTACCTTAATACTCCTTTTTGTAGTTGTGGATGCTTGCAATAGGGGTTAATCATAAGTGGGATGCTTGTTCATGTTAGGGCAGTACCCAAGTGCCGGTCCACCCACATATCAAATTATCAAAGTACCGAACGCGAATCTTATGAACGTGATGAAAACTAGCTTGACGATAATTCCCAATGTGTCCTCGGGAGCTCCTTCCTCATTATTAGAATTTGGCCAGGCTTATCCTTTGCTGCATAAAGGATTGGGCCACCTTGCTGCACTTTATTTACTTTATTTACTCTTTGCTCGTTACTATTTATCTTATCACAAAACTATCTATCACCTACTATTTCAATGCTTGCAGAGAAAACCTTACTGAAAATCGCTTATCATTTCCTTCTGCTCCTAGTTGGGTTCATAACTCTTACTTATCGAAAGGACTACGATAGATCCCCTACACTTGTGGGTCATCAATTTCTTATACTCAAGTAAAAATCAATTCACAATGTCAAGTATGGTTCAAAAACTTCATTGAGAACTAACAAACTATAATCTCGGTCATTGAAGCAATTGCAATTTATCATAACAGCAAAAAGAGTCAACAATACAGCCTTTCAGCAAATCCACATACTCAACTATCTTGTAGTCTTCTACAATTGCTAACACTCAGGCAATACTTGTGGTTATGGAGATTCAGCCGGACACTAAGAAAGATAGGGGCTTATTGTGTTGCCTCCCAACGTATTCACCTTTAGGTGATGTCAACAATAATAGCCCATACTAACTTACATCCAATTGGATATATATATCATGATCTTTCAAACATGACGAGTTTGCCAAAGGATAAAATGAAAAGGGAAAGGTGAAGATCACCTTGACTCAAGCATAAAGTAAAAACATAAAGTAAAAGATAGGCCCTTCGCAGAGGGAAGCAGAGGTTGTCATGTGCGTTTAGGGTTGGATGCACAAAATATTAATGCAAAAGAACATCACTTTATATTGCCCCTTGTATGTGGACCTTTATTATGCAGTCCGTTGCTTTTATTGCTTCCACAACAAGATCGTACAAAGCTTATTTTCTCTGCATTAATAAGTCATACATAATTAGATAGCAATTTTTATTGCCTGCAACATGACAACTTACTTGAAGGATCTTACTCAATCCATAGGTAGGTATGGTGGACACTCATGGCAAAAACTGGGTTTAAGGATATTTGGAAGCACAAGTAGTATCTCTACTTGGTGCAAGGAATTTGGCTAGCATGAGGGGGAAAGGCAAGCTCAACATGTTTGGAAGGTCAATGACAATATACTTTAACTGAGATGTGAGAAAACATAAACCATTACGTTGTCTTCCTTGTCTAACGTCAACTCTTTTAGCATGTCATACTTAATGAGTGCTCCCAATCATAAAAGATGTTCAAGATAATATATTTATGTGTGAACCTCTCTTTCCTTATCACTTCCTATTAATTGCAATGATGACCAAAACTACGTTTAGCAACTCTCAACAACTTTTATGCCTCATACTATCTAGGTGTGAAGTCATTACTAACCATAAGATCAATATGAACTCTTTTATTCTTTTAACTTTCTCAAGATTATAGCAAGATAGCAAAGCCCTTGACTCAGCACTAATCTTTATTATATATAACTCACGGACTCGAATAAATAAAGAGATCACAAAGCAAAACTCAAACTACTTGATATCAAAACTTCAATCTACTAAAACAAGATGCTACTGAAAGGATCGAATCTAAATAAAACGGTAAAGATAGGAGTGTGATGGTGATACGATAACCGGGCACCTCCCCCAAGCTTGGCAGTTACCAAGGGGAGTGCCCATACCAATGTGATTATGTCATCGGAGGTGATGGTGATGAAGATGTAGGCTTCTTCCTCAATTTACGCTTGAGTATAATATTTTGCTCTTTTAGGTCCTCGATCTCCTACTCAAGGATTAATACTGTTTTGCACAATTCCTTATTATTTTCCTGCAAGAGACGAAAAGGGATAAACTCGATCTTCGGCTTCTTTGCTCTTTCAGGAAGGCTTGACTTCTTAAACTCCACATGCATATCCCCAGGTTGGGGTAATGGGGTTTCGTCCTTGTTTGAACTCGTCTCCTCCTTTCCCTTAGGCTCATAGTCTTCTTCTTCTTCAGAGGTCCAGCCATGATGCTCTAGGTCCCCGTAGACCTTAGGGTTTGCAAGGTAATCAGCCACATAGCTTTCCCCTTCCGAATCCTGAGATGACATAATGCTCTATATCTGCATTAGAAACAGCTCGAAACGAAAATAGAGGATATTTGTGTGATACAGTGGTCAAAACCTTCGGGGGTATATATAACGAATTTTTACTGACCAAAATACGTAACATGCAAGAAAATGGACTCCGGAAGGCACACGAGGTGTCCACGAGACAGGGGGGCGCCCAGTAGGAGTGGGCGCGCCCTCCACTCTCGTGAAGGCCTTGTGTCCCTCTCGGACTACTTCTTCCTTCCTAAAATTCTTTAATATTCCCAAACTGGTAAAAATTGCCATTGGAATTGTTTTGGAGTCAGTTTACTTACCGTACCACATACCTATTCCTTTTTGGAGTCTGGAACGTTCTGGAAAGTGTCCCTTATGTATTCCTCCGGGGTTATGGTTTCAATAATATTAGTTTCAACATTAATAGGATTACCTGAAATATAATATTTAATTCTTTGACCGTTTACCACCCTCAGACTTGTGCCTTCAAAGTTGTTCATTTTTATGGCACCAGAACGATAGACCTCCTCGATAATGTAAGGACCTTCCCATTTAGAGAAAAGTTTTCCTGCAAAAAATCTTAAACGAGAGTTGAATAATAACACATAACCTCCTGCGTTAAACTCATGCTTTTGTATCCTTTTGTCATGCCAGCGTTTGACTTTTTCTTTGAATAGCTTGGCATTCTCATAGGCTTGGGTTCTCCATTCATCAAGTGAGCTAATATCAAACAACCTCTTCTCACCGACAAGTTTGAAGTCATAGTTGAGCTCTTTAATAGCCCAATATGATGTATGTTCAAGTTCTAGAGGTAAATGACAAGCTTTTCCATAAACCATCTTATAAGGAGACATACCCATAGGATTTTTGTATGCAGTTCTATAGGCCCATAACGCATCATCAAGTTTTTTGGACCAATTATTTCTAGATCTATTGATAGTCTTTTGCAAAAATTAATTTGAGCTCTCTATTGCTCAACTTTACTTGACCACTAGACTGCGGATGATAATGGGATGCGATTCTATGATTAACATCATACTTAGCAAGCATCTTACGGAAAGCACCATGAATAAAATGTGAACCACCATCATTCATAAGATATCTAGGGACTCCAAACCTCGGAAAAATAACTTCTTTAAGCATTTTAATAGAGGTGTTATGATCAGCACTACTAGTTGGAATAGCTTCTACCCACTTAGTAACGTAATCAACAGCAACTAAAATATGTGTATAACCAGATTGCAGTACTTTGTGTGCAGTTCTATCTCTAGCATGGTGTCCTCCATATGATTCAGAGTGACACTTGCATAGGATCTGTTCCTGTTCATGCTCAGGCACACAACGTCTAATAACACCATCTACTCCTTCTTTATAACGGTGTGGGTCACCCTAGAAGTAATGTCTTAAATCATAAAAGAACTTTTTCTTTTGCTGGTCTGTGAAACTAGGAGGTATAAATTTAGCAACAATGTAATTAGCATAATCAGCATACCAGGGAACAGTACGAGAAGCATTAATGACCGCTAATTGTTCATCAGGAAAGCTATCATCAATAGGCAGTGGGTCATCAAGAACATTCTCTAACCTAGATAAGTTGTCTGCAACGGGGTTCTTAGCTCCCTTTCTATCAATAATATGCAAATCAAATTCTTGGAGAAGAAGAACCCATCTAATGAGTCTGGGCTTAGCGTCTTTCTTTTCCATAAGATATTTAATAGCAGCATGATCAGTGTGAATAGTAACTTTGGAATCAACAATATAAGGCCTGAACTTATCACATGCATACATGACACGTCCATTTTGCATCATGCTTTTATATCAATATTTATTGCATTATGGGCTGTTATTACACATTATATCTCAATACTTATGGCTATTCACTCTTATTTTACAAGGTTTACCATGAAGAGGGAGAATGCCGGCAGCTGGAATTCTGGCTGGAAAAGGAGCAAACATTGGAAACCTATTCTGCACAACTCCAAAAGTCCTGAAACTCCACGAAACAACTTTTTGGAATTAATAAGAATTTCTGAGCAAAAGAAATGGTCCAGGGGGCCCACACCTTGTCCAGGAGACAGGGGGCGCCCCCCACCCCCCATAGGGTGCGCCCCCCTATCTCCTGGGCCCCCTGGTGGGCCTCCGGCATCCATCTTCTGCTATATCATCACTTTTACCCTGGAAAAAATCGTGGGCAAGCTTACGGGACAAAACTCCGCTGCCACAACGCGGAACCTTGGCGGAATCAATCTAGGGCTCTGGCGGAGCTGTTCTGCCGGGGACACTTCCCTCCGGGAGGGGGAAATCATCACCAACGTCACCACCAACGATCCTCTCATCGGGAGGGGTTCAATCTCCATCAACATCTTCACCAGCACCATCTCCTCTCAAAACCCTAGTTCATCTCTTGTATCCAATCTTGTATCAAAACCACAAATTGGTACCTGTGGGTTGCTAGTAGTGTTGATGACTCCTTGTAGTTGATGCCAGTTGGTTTACTTGGTGGAAGATCATATGTTCAGATCCTTTCTGCATATTATTACTCCTCTACTTATGAACATGAATATGCTTTGTGAGTAGTTACGTTTGTTCCTAAGGACATGGGAGAAGTCTTGTTATTAGTAGTCATGTGAATTTTGTATTCGTTCAATATTTTGATGAGATGTATGTTGTCTTTTCCTCTACTGGTGTTATGTGAACGTCGACTACATGACACTTCACCATTATTTGGGCCTAGAGGAAGGCTTGGGTAAGTAATAAGTAGATGATGGGTTGCTAGAGTGACATAAGCTTAAACCCTAGTTTATGCGTTGCTTCGTTAGGGCTTCATATGGATCCATATGTTTAATGTTGTGGTTAGGTTTACCTTAATACTCCTTTTGTAGTTGCGGATGCTTGCAATAGGGGTTAATAATAAGTGGGATGCTTGTCCAAGTTAGGGCAGTACCCAAGTACCGGTCCACCCACATATCAAATTATCAAAGTACAAAACGCGAATCATATGAACGTGATGAAAACTAGCTTGACGATAATTCCCAATGTGTCCTCGGGATCTCCTTTATTATTATTAGAAATTGTCCAGGCTTATCCTTTGCTACATAAAGGATTGGGCCACCTTACTGCACTTTATTTACTTTATTTACTTGTTGCTCGTTACTATTTATCTTATCACAAAACTATCTATTACCTTCAATTTCAGTGCTTGTAGCGAAAACCTTACTGAAAACCGCTTATCATTTCCTTCTGCTCCTCGTTGGGTTCGACACTCTTACTTATCGAAAGGACTACGATAGATCCCCTACACTTGTGGGTCATCAAAACACAACTGCTAAGAATTCTTTTTCGGTAGTAGCATAATTTATCTGGGCAGTATCAAGAGTCTTACTAGCATACTGGATAACATTCAATTTCTTCTCAACTCTTTGCCCTAGAACAGCACCTATAGCATAATCACTAGCGTCACACATAATATCGAAAGGTAAATTCCAATCAGGTGGCTGAACAACAGGTGCAGTGATCAAAGCTTTCTTAAGTATTTCAAATGATTCTACACAATCATCATCAAAGACAAAAGGAATATCTTTTTGCAATAAATTAGTAAAAGGCCTAGAGATCTTAGAAAATTCCTTAATGAACCTCCTATAAAAACCAGCATGACCAAGGAAACTTCTTATACCTTTTATGTCCTTGGGACATGGCATCTTTTCAATAACATCAACTTTGGCTTTGTCAACTTCAATACCTCTCTCGGAAATCTTATGCCCCAAGACAATGCCTTCATTAACCATAAAGTGACACTTTTATCAATTCAGGACAAGACTAGTGTCTTCGCATCTCTGCAAAACTCGATCAAGGTTGCTCACGCGGCAGCTCGGTGCCCTCCCTGCCAGGGCACCAAGGCGTGCCCCCCGCTGGCCGCTTGCGACGCGGCGAGCACCTCCTCCGACGCCCCTTCCGGCGCCGACGACGACCCGAACGCCGGGACGCCCTGCGTCCCCCACCACCGGCCCAGCTGCTGGGGTGGCCTCCGGCACCGCCGCCCGTGGTGCCTCCTCCATAGCCGGCGGCGCCTCCGGCGCCACCGCTCGCAGCGCCTCCTCCAAGACGACATTGCCTCCACCACCATCAGCCCCCACGCACTCGACCACGTCGGCCCGGGGCAGGGTATCGCGCCCCACCTCCACGACCTCCTGGTCAAGGATCACCACCTCAGCCCGGCCAACACGGCCGCGCTCCCTCACCAATGACGGCTCAAAGACCATCGCCGCCACCATCGTGCCCTCCCGCATCTCGCGCCAGGCCGG
The DNA here is from genome assembly GCF_018294505.1 of Triticum aestivum. Taxonomy (NCBI): domain Eukaryota; kingdom Viridiplantae; phylum Streptophyta; class Magnoliopsida; order Poales; family Poaceae; genus Triticum; species Triticum aestivum. Next base: position 845,153,755 of record NC_057801.1, on the reverse strand, counting down.
CTCCGTGTTGGCTCGCGCGCATGCCGCCACCGCGTCGGTCCAAGCCTGGACCGATGCCGCCTCCAGCTCCGCCTCGTCCTGGCTCCTGTCCCGCCAGGCCAAGGCCTTGGCGTCGTTCGGGTCCAGGCCAAGGTCCGAGTCGGCCCATCCCTCCACCTCGGCCTGGTCGGCGAGGTCGGACCGGCTCCTGCGGAACGAGGCCCCTTCGGCGGTCGTGGCTTCCATCGCTGCCCTCGCCAGCGTGATTGGCGACCTGAAGAAGACGGAATGAGCAAAAAAGAAACAAGACTAGCTCAAAAAATCCAGGACCAAACGAGAAATGAAGCTTACCCCGTCAAGACCGGGACCGGGGTTGGCCTCCCGTGCCCGCCGCCGCGCTTCTTCTTGGCCGGCCTCCCAGCCCCCGCTGGGTCCGCCGTGTGCTTCGGGGCCCGGGGTCGCAGCGCGATGCTATCTTTCCCATGCGGGCAGCTCGGCGCCGCCCCATGCGAGGACCCGGCTCCGCCCGCGCCACCGCCTCCCCCGCCCAACGCCACTACACCAACAGCCGGTGTCAGCATCGCCTGCGTCGTGCCGCGATCAGAAATTCAAGACACATGAAAAGAGAAAAACACAGAACTTACCCGCGCGACGCCCAGCGTCGGCGTCGGATTCGGCCACCTCCTCCTCACCAGGGGCCGCGGGCTCCTCTGGCGCCACCGGCGTCACCTGCGACGGAGCCCGGGCGTAATGATGTCGAATCGCGTTCAGAAGTATCACCCGCGTCGCGTCGGGACGAATGAGAAGGTGCACCAAAGCAAAGTAAGAAGGCCAAATACTCACCTGCGGCGCCGGGTTCGACTCGCTGTACGGCGCCTTGCCGAACCGCCAGTTCTCTCCAAGGTTGGCCTTGGAGATGTCATTCACGCCGCACGCAATCTGCTCCGCGGACAGCCGTGTCGACCCCATGCGGTTGGGGTCCTGAAGGCCGATCATTTCGCTGATGAGGCAGGAGCGCCTCTGGAGCGGAAGGACCCGGCACATGATGAACGCGGCAAGGAGGTCGGTGCCGGTGAGCCCCTCCTGCGTCCTCATCACCGTCACCCGCTCGCAGAGGTTGACGATCTCCTGCGACGGGCGCCTGAGCGAGTAGCCCCAGTTCATCCTCGCCCGCGGCGGCGCGATGGCGAAGGGCGAAAGGTTGATGTGATCCGTGCCAAGGTTGCGGATGTAGAAGGAGTTCTGCCACTTCTTGGCAGAATCCTCCAGCGGGATCTTGGGGAAATTCGCCCCCGATCGCTTCGAGATGACGGCGGCGCCGTAGTCGGCGAACTCCCTGGCCGAGGGACCCTACTGCTTCAAGGAGAAGAAGCACGCCCAGAGGTCGATCGTGGGCTCGACCCCCAGGTACCCCTCACAGAGGGTGACGAAGCCGGAGAGCTGGACGACGGCGCCAGCGCCAAGATGATGCGGCTAGAGCCCGAAGAACTCCAGGAACGCGCGGAAGAAGGTGCTCGCCGGCAGCCCGAACCCGCGCTCGAAGTGCGTGAGGAAGACCACGCGCTCCTGCTCCTCGGGCCGAGGCCTCTGCTCGCCGCGCGGCAGGCGAACGCCGACGTCCGTCTCCCGCGGCAGGCGCCGCGACGCCCGAAGCTAGATGAGGTCCTCGGTGGTGATGTTCAAGCCCATCTAGGAGCCCAACGGCAGCGCCATGGACAAAAGAAGGAGGAAGAAGATGGACGACAGAGGAAGTTCTGCTTGGAGCTGCGGGCGCCGCAGTGCGTCGGTTGCGCGAGAGTGAAGGGACAGGAGGGCTCGAGCGAGAATAATGTCTGCCGTCCCCCTGCACCCCGATTTATAACCCTCGGTTCAAACGTGGGGGAGTGGGATCGTCTGCACGCGCCCGTTCCATTACCCCGCAATAAGTACGCACGTACACACGCAGTAACTGCCCGGGGAAGTGCAAACGGCCCCCGGACGACGCAGTAAATCTGTGCGCGTAGGCCAAGGGCGAGCGGTGGCGGGCCCCAGCCTGTCGCCCAGTCCCGTCACGCGTGTGGCATGTCAGGCCACTCCGGCTTCCGGCCACCACGTGGCGCCCGCGCAAAGCCCGAGGGATTGCCCCAAGATTCGACGGACTCCTCGGTTCACGCCACGGCCGGGATGCCGCGATCCGGTTTCCGAGAAAACCGGCACACGGTGGGTGTTGCCAGACCCGCGCTCGTGGAATCTGCCTTGCTCAAGGGGGAAACTGTGAAGGCCCACTCATCCGAAGACAGCCGACCTTCACAGTTTCGGGGACTACTGTCGGGGGGATGAACCCCGGGCAGGCAACGGAACCCGGATCCTCTTCAAAAATAGTGGGGCCCGCATCGCCCATCAAATCGGCACGCACCCGGCCGGGTCGCTCGACCCGGCAAGGCCCGCAACCCGGCCAAACTCTCCGACCCGGCAAGGTACGTCGACCCGGCCTCAGCAACTGGCGCAAGGCAGCCGAACCAGGCACGACCAAGGCTTCCCCAACAAGCCGACCCCACCCGTGGCGTGCACCGCAATCCAACCACGGGTCAATACCCGTCTCATCCAGGCCGTACGATGGGACGAGACCTCAATCACCGATGACCAAGACAACAGTGCTTCCACCCATGCCTATGGTAAGCCGGGGCGTGGCAACAGTGCCCCTTACCTACCCGCTGACCGGGGCTGGCGTGGCAATAATGCTCCCGCCCACACCGGTGACGGCAGAAAGCGGCAACCTGACGGAGAGAACTGTACGTGACTCGACTCGGCCATGCCCTGACGATCAACAAGACGGCGCACAGTCCCCCTAGGCACGCGGGGCCCGCACCTAGGGGAACCCGGCGAACCACAAGCCCTCGGCGGGACCTAGCCTGGTATCCCAGACACCGACAATACGGACCCACTGACTCGGCGAATTACCATTGTAACCCTGGGTAGGTTGATCTATAAAACCCCCCAGGAACCCACGCCTACAGAGGCATGTAGCATGTATGATGTACAATGTAGCATGTGAGAAACAGAGACAAGGGAAAAACAAGCAAGCATAGGACTAGCCACCAAACCGCAGCACTAGAGAGAAGGAGCAGCCCAAGCCTTGGCTAGCTTCCTTCCTCCTCCATACAGCTCCAGGAGCAATATTGTACTATCGATCATCCAACTACACTCGGCAGGACTAGGGGTATTATCTCTACGGAGAGCCCCGAACCTGGGTATGTCCGGCGTCCCGTGCCCGCTCATGCCAACCTCGCCTCTCGAGCCCACCAGCGCCCTCGAGCCTCCTCCTCTCTTTAGCCATCTCTTGGCATCTACCGTGCGCCCACCACGACACAAACCTTTTAAATTCATGAAGATTTCTGTAATTTAGAAATTTTCTTAATTCTTTTGAACATTTTCAAAATTTAGGGAAAATTTTGTTTTTCGCCCTCCCTAAAACTGGTTTGACATACCGTCCCAAAGAAGGTAACTTAATATCGCAAACATTTAATGTTTCATGTGTGATGTCCCTAATATTGAGCTCATAGGCCTTTCCAAAAAAATGCATGTACGAAAAAAAACCAAAAGCCCATCTTACTGCCTTTTTTTTGCTTTTGTCCAATGTATCTTTTGTTGGACCATCATGGAATGAGAAAAACGACAGAAATCAGATCGGCTTTCGTGAGCTAGAGTTATATATGACCGTCCAACCCAGTCAAAAGTTAAAGTATGAAAAAACAATATGTTTTCATATATAAGAACAGAGAGCATAGATAATAATATAATACAATAACATTCTCATTCCTATGCCTAACTCATCGATCTTTCTTCTACCAAGGTGAATAAAAATGACCATTGTTATAATCTTAGCTGGTTTGGTCCAGACATAGCTTTCGTGGAACTAACATAAAAAATAAGTGAGATATCATAGTGCAGCTGTGATGCATCCATTTTGCATCACTATTTCTGATTACAGTGTACTCTTTATCAGTGATATTTTGCACATTACAACTCCATTCTAATGCCTTTTTCTCTTCAATTTACTATTTCTATGCCACAACCACTTGGATCAGTCTCGAGTCTTCGGACGGCCCAAGGCCTAAATTTCTATATAGTTATAACAGGGTAGTGACCCTGCCAGCCCGATAATATTCATGCAACGATTGGTCTCGAAAGATTTCATGCTTGGTATGAGACACAAAATTTCCTCGTCCTTAGATTCCCTTTAAAAATCCCGCTGGAAATGTTCGCATTGATAATAGGAGGAAACAGGAGGAATAATCTATTTTGAGCTCATTGCGTAGCAATATCCTATTATATTCATCACCCAGGACAATACATGCAGCAATATCCTATTATATTCATCGTCCAGGACAATACATATAGGCTGGCCCAAATACCGTACTAGAGCGTAGCCTGTTACATTGGTTTTCTAACATTTTTTCCTTTTCAGTTTGCTTTCTTTTTAAGTTTTATATATCTATTCTTAAAATCCTTCGGTAATTTACTTAAATTTTATTATTATAAAAATCTTCAAGAATTTATAAAAATGAATTAGTTTTGAAAAAAATCATGATTCTACAATGATCTTGAATTTCGCAGAAATGCTCACAGATCCAAAATATATTCATGAATTTTTAAATTGTTCTTGAATATTTGAAAATCCTTTAAAAAATTAATTTTCCTAGCGAGTTTCAGAATTTCTTTCTTAATTTTAAAAAAATTATGAATTTTAACAATGGTAATGAATATTTAAAACTCTTCACGAATTTAAAAGTTTTCAGTGAGTACGATAAATTCTTGAGAATTTTAAATTGTTCAATATATGTAAAATGCTAATTATTGTAAATACATTTTTAATAAATTCAATAATTAGTAACGAGCTTAAAATTATTTTCTGATGAATTAATAAAAAATCAGCCCATATTTTAGAAAATATAGGCATCTCTATGGGTG
>NC_057801.1:845138459-845148598 GCF_018294505.1 Triticum aestivum | reverse complement strand
ATGTTCAAGAAAATATAAATATTTGTTTACATAATGTGAAAAATATTTGTGCCATTCAAATAAATTTTTAGAATATTTAGAAAATGCCCGCGGGTTAGAAAATATATTTATACCCCTTTGAAAAATATATTCAGGCAATGCGCAAACTTTTTCACGTAAGTTTTAAAAACATATTTTTTACTATGATAAAAGGATTCATGATATTTAAAAAACATGCAGATATTTGAAAAGTATGTTCATGATATTTTTAAAAATCTACAACCCGGGTAAAAATGTTATATGTGTGTTACTGTGTTTATAAAATATTGAACGTGCATTTCACAAATATTCAACTTGTGTTTGGTAAAATGTCTAACTCCAATGAAAACAATGTTTGACATGTATTTGATTTTTTTATGGATTCAAAACTTATTTGACATGTATTTCAAAATGTTATATGTGTGTTACTGTGTTTATAAAATATGTGTGTTACTGGCTTCGAGATATGGAGAGGAAATTAATTATTGCAAAGTGTTCAGATCGCGAGAAAGTACTATATGCTCCACACTATCTCACAGGAGCAGCCGCATCGTGGTGGGAGAATTTTCTGCACATGCATCCCAACGAAAATGACATAACCTGGGATGATTTCAAGGAAGGTTTCCGTGGTGCACATATTCCTAAGAGTATTATGAAAATCAAGAAGAGAGAATTTGATGACCTCAAACAAAGGAACATGACAGTGTCAGATTACAACAGTCAATTTACCCTATTATCCCGCTACGCCAATGAGGAGCGTATGACTGAAATCAAGAAGATGGAGAAATTCCTTACCGGTCTGGCGCCCGCACTTAAATGCCAACTGGTCGTGCACACTTTTCCTGATTTTAAAACGCTGGTGGACAAGGCCATTACTCTGGAAAATGAGAGACGCAGTCTGGAAGATATCCGCAAGCGAAAAAGGGACCAGACTAATCACACCCGCAATCACCAAAGCAAGATAGATTTTAAAAAGGGTGGGACACCCAAATTCTCATCCAATGTCTCACGCCCAATCAAGAATTTTCATGCAAGGTACAAGGAATTCACCTATCGCCCCGGCGTTACTTGTTACGCTTGTGGAGAAGAAGGGCACTATGCCAAACAGTGCCCCAAGCCAAGGAATTCAACCCCAAAGCCGAACAACGGCGGCAATAATTCAACGCCCAAACGAAACAATTTCAATCCCAACAATAACCACAGGAAGGGTCATCTGAACCACGTAACCAAAGAGGAGGCACAAAATGCTTCGGATATCGTACTCGATACGTTTCCAGTCAACACAATACCTGCAATGGTTTTGTTTGATTCTGGAGCTTCTCACTCTTTCATCTCGAAAAGTTTTGCTTTGCAAAATAATTTTTCGATGCTTCCTTTGGAGAAATCCATAATAATCAAGTCCCCCGGGATTCAGCAAGTTTCTCAGAATTACTGTCAGAATGTGGTCATTGAGTTTGAAGGATTGGAGTTTTACGCAAATCTTATTGTATTGGAAAATAAAGGACTGGATGTCATCCTAGGGATGGATTGGCTAACCACCAATAAAGGTTTTATCGACTGTTTCAACAGGACCGTGATTCTCACACACCACCAAGGGAAGACAATAAGAGTATCAGCCAAGGAAGGAAAAAGACCCTGGCAACTGAGATTAAATAAGGTGGACGTTTCTGAGCTAAACAAGGTTCCAGTAGTGTGTGAATTTCCAGATGTATTCCCTGAAGAGCTGCCAGGTATGCCACCAGACCGAGAAATAGAATTCCGCATTGAGCTAGCACCAGGAACCACCCCCATATACAAGAAACCATACAGAATGGCACCATCCGAGTTGATCGAATTGAAGAAACAAATAAAGGAATTACTGGATAAAGGATACATTCGGGCCAGCTCCTCACCTTGGGGATCACCAATTTTATTTGCCAAGAAGAAGGATGGAACGCTGAGATTGTGTATCGACTATCGAGCACTTAACATGGTCACAGTCAAAAACAAATACCCGATGCCAAGGATAAAGGATTTGTTTGATCAACTTGCTCAGGCCAAGGTATTCTCAAAAATTGACTTAAGGTCAGGATACCATCAATTGAAGGTACGAACAGAAGATATCTCCAAAACAGCCTTCACCTCCAGATATGGACTGTACGAGTTCACAGTGATGCCATTTGGATTAACTAACGCCCCGGCATATTTTGTTCGCCTCATGAACAAAGTATTTATGAAGTTTATGGACAAATTCGTCGTAGTATTCATCGACGATATTCTGGTATACTCCAACACACCAGAAGAGCACGCAGAACATCTCAGGATTGTACTAGGAGAGCTAAGGAAACACCAATTGTATGCCAAGTTCAGCAAGTGCGAATTTTGGCTAAGACAAGTAGGTTTTCTAGGCCACGTACTGACTCAAGACGGTATAGCAGTGGACCCAGAGAAAGTCAAGGCCGTACCTGACTGGAAGTCACCAGCCAGCGTAACGGACATACAAAGTTTCTTGGGAATGGCAGGGTATTACCGCAGATTTATTGAAGGATTTTCCACCATATCCAAGCCTATGACACAGTTACTCAAGAAAGATAAGAAGTTTGAATGGACAGAAGCCTGCGAGAAAAGTTTCCAAGAGCTAAAGCGGAAATTAACAACAGCACCAGTATTAATTGTACCCGATATACACAAGAATTTTGAAGTATTTTGTGACGCATCCAGAAAGGGTCTCGGATGCGTGTTGATGCAAGAAGGCAAGGTTGTCGCCTACGCTTCAAGGCAACTTCGCAAACACGAGGAAAATTATCCCACTCATGATTTAGAAATGGCAGCAGTTATTCATGCACTCAAGGAATGGAGGCATTTTCTACTTGGGAATCGATGTGAGATATATACGGATCACAAAAGCCTCAAATACATTTTTACGCAGCCAGAACTAAATTTACGGCAACGCCGCTGGTTAGAATTGGTAAAGGATTACGATGTTGGTATCCATTACCATCCAGGGAAAGCAAACGTAGTGGCCGATGCCCTGAGTCGGAACCCCAGCTCCGACGGGAACTATCTGCACAGCTTGAGGCCCGAATTCCATCAAGAATTTGTCAAGGCACCATATCAAACTTGGAAATACAACCACACCTTGTGGAGAAAATTAAAGAGGCTCAGTCCGGTCACCCCAGCATTGAAGGAATTAAAAGGAAGTTGAGTATGGGCAAGGCCTCGGAATTCGTCATAGACAATGAAGGAATATTATGGTACGGAGAAAGGCTATGCGTGCCAAACATAGAAGACCTTAAACAGCAAGTTTTAACTGAAGCACACACCACTCCATATTCGATCCACCCTGGTGGCACGGTATGAAGAGGGACATAGCCGCTTTCATTGCATGTTGCGACTCATGTCAACGCATAAAAGCTGAACATCAGAGACCAGCCGGACTACTGCAACCTAACAAAATACCTGAGTGGAAATGGGATGAAATAGGGATGGATTTTATTGTCGGATTACCTCGGTCACGACACGGGAATGATGCCATATGGGTCATCACTGACAGGTTGACCAAAGTAGCACACTTTATTCCAATGAAGACAACCTACACCACTCAGAGGCTTGCCAGGATTTATCTTTCCCGCATAGTCTGTCTGCACGGTGTCCCGAAGACTATAATTTCCGACAGAGGCACTCAGTTCGTCTCAAGATTTTGGGAGCAATTACAACAGGCTCTGGGAACCCAACTAGCCTTCAGTACCGCATACCATCCACAGACTGATGGACAAACAGAACGCGTAAACCAGGTTTTAGAAGACATGCTGAGAGCATGTGTCCTCACCTATGGAACCAGTTGGGAGGACAGCCTGCCATATGCCAAGTTCGCATACAACAACAGTTACCAGGCCAGCCTGCAAATGGCTCCTTTCGAAGCCCTATACGGAAGGAGATGTCGTACCCCGTTAAATTGGTCAGAGACCGGAGACAGCCGCATCTTCGGACCAGATATGCTCAGAGAAGCCGAGGAAAAAGTCAAGCTAATCAGGGACCGACTTAAGACCGCTCAAAGTCGACAGAAAAGTTATTATGATCAGAAACATCGTAGGGTCAGCTTCGAACCCGGTGAATTTGTATACTTGAGAGTATCCCCGATGAGAGGATTGCAACGGTTTAAGATTAAAGGAAAATTAGCACCAAGATTCATTGGACCATTTTGCATAGTGGCACGAAGAGGCACTGTAGCCTACCAGCTAGACTTACCCGAAGACTTATCCGACATTCACGACATGTTCCACGTCTCTCAATTAAGGAAGTGCGTAAGCAACCCAGAGAAACAAGTATCTCATGAGAACATTGACATACAGCCAGACCTCACTTATCGAGAACATCCCATAAGAATATTAGAGGAGTCTGAAAGGAGGACCCGACAGAAAACCATCAAGTTTTTCAAAGTCCAGTGGAGCAATCACACCGACAGTGAAGCAACTTGGGAAAGCGAGGATTTTCTTCGGACAGAGCATCCACACTTATTTAAGGATCAGCTGAAATCTCGGGGACGAGAGTTTTCCTAAGGGGGTAGGTGTTGTGACACTCCAAAATTTTTACTTTGGTTTTCAGCAAAAACTTTGTGGTTTTTGAAAAGAGGCCATTTAAAATTTTCCAGAAAACCTTCCTCTTAAAAAACTTTCTTTCCTTTGGCAAGGTTTTTATTCTTGCTTCAAACTTTGGTGTTTGACCTTTTGAAACTTCTTCTCTGTTGGTTCTCTCCCAAAATTATTTTGGGAGTTTAATCTTTTTCTTTTAAAAATAGAAACTCCATGAAATTTGGGATTTTCATATCTTGGAACCACCATGACTTGGGATTTTTGCCCATGTGGTAAAACCCCTCCAAAACCTCCCCTACAACTTGTGATCAACCTAAATTCTCTGTCCCAACTAATCCAAACTGGTTTTGGATTTTTATTCTAATTATTTTCTCCTCAATTCAATTCTGAAAATTATTTGGAGCCTGAGAGCTTTTCAAAGCAAGTGCCCTATTGCATTTGAGTTTTGACCTCACACCAATTCTCCTGGATTGTCCTTAGCATCCATAACTCAGAACCATCTTGATCCACTCCTCCTCTTTTCAAAATTTTCAAAATTCAGTCTCTGCAAGTTTGGACCAGATTTGCCAAATTTGGTGAAATTCATATCTACACTCCTCCAAAAATTCCACCAAAATTCAGGCAGCCTATTTGAGCAATGAGAAGCCACTCCACCAAAAATCAGCTCAAGGAAAAATCCCTACATGCCTGGATCATTCTGTCGAACACCTTGCATGCACTGTTTTCCTTACACTTTCAGAAATTCAGTTAAATTCAGTTTTCAGTTTCGACAGTTTCAGTCACGCGGCCACAGTGCACTTGGCACGTTGCTTGCGGCCTCGCTTGCTTGTCCGAAGCTTCACACGTGCACTTGGCGCGACCCTGGCGTCGGTGGCGCCCTGGCCCGCCTGCGCCGGCGTGTCTTGCGGCGGCCGGCTCCCCGTAACGGCCGACAGGGAGGAGAACAGCGGCGCAACGCCGTTCGGCGCCGCCCAAATCCTCTGGTAGCTCCGCATGGCCGTCTCCGTGCCAGCGCACGCATGCGGCACCGTCGCCGTGGCGCAGCATGCACGGAGTGCGCTCTCTGCCGCCGACGGGCCCGCGCCGCCCCGTTCCGTCGAGCTCGACCCAAACACCCAAACCCCGGCCAGTTTAGCACTAAAACGGACCCATTGAACCTCCGTGATGACGCTCGACTCCCTAACCACCCCGACCGAGCACTGCGCCACCGTAATCGCTCGCCGGAAATCTCCGTTCACGGCAACCGCCTCGGGCCGCCTATAAAAAGGGCCCCGAGCTCACCCTCGTGCACGCAGCATCACCACTCCTCACCAAAGCCCCGCCAGGCCACTAGGGGGACCTCGAGGAGGTCTCCTTCCCCAGCTCCGGCCGCCCCGATCCGCCTTGGCCTCCAGCAAGATTCACTTCGGTGAGGCCACCTCCGGCGCCCAAACCTCGTCCGTAGCCCTCTCTTGCACCCAGTAGTCTAACCCCCACCTCAATTTAATCTTTGCAGCCCTCTCCGACGAGCTCCATCCACGCCCGAACCACCGTCCGCCGGAGTTGAGACCGCCGTCGACGTGCTGCTCACAGGCGACCAACACCACCACCCACCGTTGCGGAAGGACACGGTGAGCACATTGGTAACCTCTGATCCCCATGCCTCGCCGTGGATCGCCGCCGGCGACCACAGCAGCTCTCGGGCGCCGACGAGCCTCGTCCCTCCCATTTGAAATTTAAACATGACAAGTGGGACCCGCTGTCAGCCTCTCTGTCCTTTCTAAACGAAGCGTTATCTGAAAACGCCTACTGCCAAATGCGTTTTCTCTTCGGGCTGGCGTAGTCGCTACCGAAGCGTTTTCTGCTTTTATAAACTAGCCCCTGGAAATCTTCTATTTCAGTACAGATAAGTCCCTAGACAAAAACCCTTATAACTTTTAATCAGAAAAGTATTTTTGATTGATTCTTTTTCTGTTCTCTTTAAAATTTTGTCTAGTTTTTTATCAGATTTATTTGAAAAATATTTGGTTTACCTTCTGTGCTCTCCTCGGTATTTACGTTAGCGCATATATTTTCTTTAAACCATAGATACCGAAGGAGGTGACGAAGCCGCGAACTTCACCGAGCTAGGCTCCGACTACTCTGAACCAGGCAAGCATGTTTGAACTTTTGATATGATGAGTGTCTTGGCATGTTTTGCATTTAGTTAGTTTCATGGCATGTTGGTGAGCATACCGATGAACGTTATTTTATGTGATAATAAGGTGAGTGAGTTCAATGATCCCTATGTGGATGTATGTGAATATGAATGGCCATGTGTTGGCATGAGGATGGGTACGACGGCAGTGTTGTAGCATGCCAGTCTTATGCCAGACTATGTGACTTCAGTGTCAAACCATATCGGTCCAGTACCTATCATTTCCTTCCTTGTACTACCACATGTTTTCCGCAAGGAATATGGGTTAGTAAGTTGCAAACCGCTTTCATGGTACACACCAAAGAGGAGAGGCCGTGATGATGGTTCCATGGCCCTGGATTAAAGCCAGTCATCTGGTCAGGGGGCATGGGTGTTTCCGGTTGGGACCGAGAGGGGGGCACCCCTTAGAGCGCGCGTATATAAATTTGATCCCATGCTATTCGAGATTGTGATCTCCCCGTCTCAAAAGTTTTTCTTGGACGATGACTAGGGTGATTCCTAGCATCGAGAGGTAGGATGGGTGTGTACCGGTTAGCTGTGTTTTCTTCCGAAATACCATAACGGAACTAGCCCTTCGTGACTACGGAAATCCGTTGATTGTGGGAAAAATTTCGTACAAACTCTGCAGAGTCATATATTCCTCCAAATCATCTCTTCCATGTCAAGTTTCGTTCCATCTTATCCTAATCAATTGTCAGCTTTGATGACAGAGACTCCGGTGAATCACATGAGTGCTAAGTCCAATTGAATGATTATCCCTGTGGATGGACTAACCCGTTTATTCTCATGGATTGAATGTTTATTATGAGTATTGTTTACTGGTGAATTTAAAGCCCTTTCTGCGATGTCGCTCAGACGTCCGACTGTGGCATTTCATTTAAAGCCCTTTCTGCGATGTCGCTCAGACGTCCGACTGTGGCATTTCTTTTAAAGCCCTTTCTGCGATGTCGCTCAGACGTCCGACTGTGGCATTTCTTTTAAAGCCCTTTCTGCGATGTCGCTCAGACGTCCGACTGTGGCATTACTTTTAAAGCCCTTTTTGCGATGTCGCTCAGACATCCGACCGTGGCATTTCTTTTAAAGCCCTTTATGTGGTGTCGCTAAGACGCCCGACTGTGGCATCATTTTTCCTTATTTTTATTTGTTCACCTTTCGAGGCGTCGCTTCAGACACCCGATCGGTCTTCATTTGTGCTTTGTTGGGATTTCGGGCGGACTACCGCCGTTTCCCCTTTTTCTTACCCCGTTATGCTAATTTTATTTTAATGTGCATTGATGAATTAATCATGTCGCATCCATGCATGCATTTGTTATATCTTACGTCCGAACTGTCTTGCGAGTACTTTCAAAGTACTCACTGGCTTGTTGATTTGGCCAGATGCTGACGAAGGCGATCTCATGGATGAAGAGTTCGATAGCGAGTCCGACACTTAGAGGAGTCCCAGTCAGTCTCGTGCGACCCTGGATTTGGCCACTGTCTTATATCCGCTTCCGCTACCAAATAAATTTATCGAGCCTCACCTCGACGTTCGATGAAATGATATTCTTAGAGTCTTGTATTTCCCTTCCCGCTGTGCTTTTCCACCACCAACCTATCCATGAGTCAGTAGTATGTCTCCACACCACTGTGTCCTGTCCGCCATTATGTATGATTATTGGCGTGCTTGTAATAATTTGGTTGAGCGACCGCAGTTCAACCCTGTAATATAGTTTATGCTACTGGCTTATTGTATCAAGAAATTGTCTACCAGTGAGGAGGATTTCTCTCATACTGGACTCAAAAGACTGGTTTATCAATAAATATTTTTATTGGAAAACCGGTTGTGACAAGCTTGGTACCAGAGCCAGGCTGACTGTAGGAAGCCACTAGGTGCGATCGCTAATTGGTTATTAGCCTGATAGAGCTAATTTATATTTTTGCAATGGTAGTCATTTTCTGTCAGTCAGCATAAATTTATGATCTGACCCTGCAGAATTTTGCCTACTTTTGTAGATGGCCGACGTCAGCTGCAAGTCTTAGACCTTCGCCAACGTGCCCGATGGGTTCGTCAAGCTTCTTTCTTCCATAGTTCAGGTCGCGATGGGGCCATCCGTGCGCCCAGTCTTCACACTCTACCAGCACCGAGTCAACGACAGTCTGACCATGCACCAGGCCACGGTGCAGTTCAGGGGAGGGCGTGGTGAGTTACGCCGCTTCCGGTTCGTGGGAAGAGCCATGCCTACGGAGAGGCATGCTATGCAGATGGCAGCCCGCGAGGCGATAGCTCGTCTCAGGGATGTCCTTCCCGTGATGAAGACTCGTCGTTACCGTTATCTTCCGTGCCATGTGCCTTACACCTGTCACTACGCATACTCCTGCCCCAGAGGAGAACGAGACGAGGCTTTTGAGATGCTCATTGAGTATCTCCGGGCCCTGGAGGCAGCCTTCGACAACCTGGTGGACGACTTCGTAGCTACCCGCATGGACTCAGTCCATGGCTATGCTGCCAACAGGAGGGAGCTCCTACCCATCGCTCCGCCACCGACTTTTGTCTCGTCATCAGCATCTTTTACGCCTACTCGTCTCCTGCCTTCTACCGAAGAATTTAACCAAGTCATTGCACCCACTCCAGCGCGCACAACACCAACCTTCGCGCCCACTCCTGTACGTGTTGCTCCGCCCCTGGCAACCGCTCCGCCCACTCTGCGCAACACTACACGTATGGAGCCCATTAGCGAGGAGGAAGTCGAGTCCCCAACCTCGCTACGCCTCGCCCTCGGCAGGGCAAGGGAGGTCGTCAACATTTCTGCCTGAGTACGCTTAGCTGCCGTGTGTTGTACCACTTTGTAAGATATGTGCATAGGCTGGGAGAAGTAGCCTGTTTGCGCATCATGTAGGATCTGGAGAAGTGCACTAGTGTGACGCCCGGATAATCAAGCTACAGTAACCTCTGCTAATGACACCATGTCACCTCCGTTACTGTCGCTAATCTCGTGTTAGTTCGAAAACGATTCAAATTCAAATTTGAAATCAAGGCAAACAACAAAAGTTTTCCAAAAATAAAACTAAAATGTTCTAAATGTGTCGAATAAATCATAGGTAAATGGGGTGGTGAAACCAAACTTTTATGAAATGCTTAACTACACCATAATGATTTAAATAGTAGCAAAACTAATTATTTAAATGCCTTCACTAATTAATAAAATGTCAAACTAAGTTATTTGGGGTCTAGACTTTTTGTGACTATGGACTAGGTTGTAATACTAATTTAGATACTAAGTGTATGTTTTACTAAAATAAAATGCAAATACAATAAAGCAGGAAAGAATAAATAAAAGGAAAAGAAAATACAAAAGAGAAAAACTAAACTAACAAAAAACAGAAAGCCCCCCCCC
>NC_057801.1:845128678-845137324 GCF_018294505.1 Triticum aestivum | reverse complement strand
CACGTCGTCCCCGTCCTCCTCCTCGTCACCCGCTGCCTAGCCCCTACACCGTACGGTGAGGCCCTCGGCCTCCTCTTCTCCTCTCCGCTGCTCGCTGATGCCTACGACCACCGCATCGAACGGATCCGGCCGCGCTCACCCTCGCCCGTGGCCGCATCTCGCACCTCGTTCCCGACCGGCCAGTGCGTGTCCATGGTCCCGCGATCGCCTGCTCGCTGCAGCTCGTCGCCCGCCCCTGCTCCTCTGTCCGCCGCGGCCCGCTGTTGCTTCGTCGCGTCCGCCGTTCCCCGCACGGGCCACAGCCCCCTGCTGCCCGGCCCCGCTGCTCGCCGGAGCTGGCCGCCCCTTTCCCCCCTACCCGCATGGACTCAGTCCATGGTTGTGCTGCCAACAGGAGGGAGCTCCTACCCATCGCTCCGCCACCGACTTTTGTCTCGTCATCAGCATCTTTTACGCCTACTCGTCGCCTGCCTTCTACCGAAGAATTTAACCAAGTCATTGCACCCACTCCAGCGCGCACAACACCAACCTTCGCGCCCATTCCTGTACATGTTGCTCCGCCCCTGGCAACCGCTCCGCCCACTCTGCGCAACACTACACGTATGGAGCCCATTAGCGAGGAGGAAGTCGACTCCCCAACCTCGCTACGCCTCGCCCTCGGCAGGGCAAGGGAGGTCGTCAACATTTCTGCCTGAGTACGCTTAGCTGCCGTGTGTTGTACCACTTTGTAAGATATGTGCATAGGCTGGGAGAAGTAGCCTGTTTGCGCATCATGTAGGATCTGGAGAAGTGCACTAGCCTTAATAACATGTCAGGATTAGGTACGCATATCCTGAGTGATGTATTGTATAATTACCGCCCGCGTGTAAGATATGTAATGAGCAGTCCTTCTCCGTGCGCAAGTCGATTTGTTTTTCTTAAGTAAGCTGAGTTATTTAATTCTATTTGCTAGCTTTATGCATTTTATGGATTTGTTTTTGCGACTCTTTCCGCTTTTCTTATGGGTTTTACAAAATATATCCCCAGAGTAAAAAATGTCTCGTCCTTGGACTCGCTCCATGCCAATTCCATCAGAGGAAAATTATGATGCACAACCCAGCAACGAGTTCACTCAGGGACAGTCAAGCCAACCGGGAAATGAATCGGCACTTTCACAAATGTGCCGCCTTTATGAACAGAGTCAGCAACAACATCGTGAAATAATGAACCAAGTCATCAACATGGGAAATCACCATGGACAGTATCAGCAACATTCCAAGTTATCTGAGCTACAGAAGACCCGTCCTCAAACATTTTCTCACACTGACAAGCCTCTTGAAGCCAAGGACTGGCTTCGAGATATGGAGAGGAAATTAATTATTGCAAAGTGTTCAGATCTCGAGAAAGTACTATATGCTCCACACTATCTCACAGGAGCAGCCGCATCGTGGTGGGAGAATTTTCTGCACATGCATCCCAACGAAAATGACATAACCTGGGATGATTTCAAGGAAGGTTTCCGTGGTGCACATATTCCTAAGAGTATTATGAAAATCAAGAAGAGAGAATTTGATGACCTCAAACAAAGGAACATGACAGTGTCAGATTACAACAGTCAATTTACCCTATTATCCCGCTACGCCAATGAGGAGCGTATGACTGAAATCAAGAAGATGGAGAAATTCCTTGACGGTCTGGCGCCCGCACTTAAATGCCAACTGGTCGTGCACACTTTTCCTGATTTTAAAACGCTGGTGGACAAGGCCATTACTCTGGAAAATGAGAGACGCAGTCTGGAAGATATCCGCAAGCGAAAAAGGGACCAGACTAATCACACCCGCAATCACCAAAGCAAGATAGATTTTAAAAAGGGTGGGACACCCAAATTCTCATCCAATGTCTCACGCCCAATCAAGAATTTTCATGCAAGGGACAAGGAATTCACCTATCGCCCCAGCATTACTTGTTACGCTTGTGGAGAAGAAGGGCACTATGCCAAACAGTGCCCCAAGCCAAGGAATTCAACCCCAAAGCCGAACAACGGCGGCAATAATTCAACGCCCAAACGAAACAATTTCAATCCCAACAATAACCACAGGAAGGGTCATCTGAACCACGTAACCAAAGAGGAGGCACAAAATGCTTCGGATATCGTACTCGGTACGTTTCCAGTCAACACAATACCTGCAATGGTTTTGTTTGATTCTGGAGCTTCTCACTCTTTCATCTCGAAGAGTTTTGCTTTGCAAAATAATTTTTCGATGCTTCCTTTGGAGAAATCCATAATAATCAAGTCCCCCGGGATTCAGCAAGTTTCTCAGAATTACTGTCAGAATGTGGTCATTGAGTTTGAAGGATTGGAGTTTTACGCAAATCTTATTGTATTGGAAAATAAAGGACTGGATGTCATCCTAGGGATGGATTGGCTAACCACCAATAAAGGTTTTATCGACTGTTTCAACAGGACCGTGATTCTCACACACCACCAAGGGAAGACAATAAGAGTATCAGCCAAGGAAGGAAAAAGACCCCGGCAACCGAGATTAAATAAGGTGGACGTTTCTGAGCTAAACAAGGTTCCAGTAGTGTGTGAATTTCCAGATGTATTCCCTGAAGAGCTGCCAGGTATGCCACCAGACCAAGAAATAGAATTCCGCATTGAGCTAGCACCAGGAACCACCCCCATATACAAGAAACCATACAGAATGGCACCATCCGAGTTGATCGAATTTAAGAAACAAATAAAGGAATTACTGGATAAAGGATACATTCGGGCCAGCTCCTCACCTTGGGGATCACCAATTTTATTTGCCAAGAAGAAGGATGGAACGCTGAGATTGTGTATCGACTATCGAGCACTTAACATGGTCACAGTCAAAAACAAATACCCGATGCCAAGGATAAAGGATTTGTTTGATCAACTTGCTCAGGCCAAGGTATTCTCAAAAATTGACTTAAGGTCAGGATACCATCAATTGAAGGTACGAACAGAAGATATCCCCAAAACAGCCTTCACCTCCAGATATGGACTGTACGAGTTCACAGTGATGCCATTTGGATTAACTAACGCCCCGGCATATTTTGTTCACCTCATGAACAAAGTATTTATGAAGTTTATGGACAAATTCGTCGTAGTATTCATCGACGATATTCTGGTATACTCCAAAACACCAGAAGAGCATGCAGAACATCTCAGGATTGTACTAGGAGAGCTAAGGAAACACCAATTGTATGCCAAGTTCAGCAAGTGCGAATTTTGGCTAAGACAAGTAGGTTTTCTAGGCCACGTGCTGACTCAAGACGGTATAGCAGTGGACCCAGAGAAAGTCAAGGCCGTACTTGACTGGAAGTCACCAGCCAGCGTAACGGACATACGAAGTTTCTTGGGAATGGCAGGGTATTACCGCAGATTTATTGAAGGATTTTCCACCATATCCAAGCCTATGACACAGTTACTCAAGAAAGATAAGAAGTTTGAATGGACAGAAGCCTGCGAGAAAAGTTTCCAAGAGCTAAAGCGGAAATTAACAACAGCACCAGTATTAATTGTACCCGATATACACAAGAATTTTGAAGTATTTTGTGACGCATCCAGAAAGGGTCTCGGATGCGTGTTGATGCAAGAAGGCAAGGTTGTCGCCTGCGCTTCAAGGCAACTTCGCAAACACGAGGAAAATTATCCCACTCATGATTTAGAAATGGCAGCAGTTATTCATGCACTCAAGGAATGGAGGCATTTTCTACTTGGGAATCGATGTGAGATATATACGGATCACAAAAGCCTCAAATACATTTTTACGCATCCAGAACTAAATTTACGGCAACGCCGCTGGTTAGAATTGGTAAAGGATTACGATGTTGGTATCCATTACCATCTAGGGAAAGCAAACGTAGTGGCCGATGCCCTGAGTCGGAACCCCAGCTCCGACGGGAACTATCTGCACAGCTTGAGGCCCGAATTCCATCAAGAATTTGTCAAGCTCAACTTGATAATGGTAGCAGAAGGCACCATATCAAACTTGGAAATACAACCACACCTTGTGGAGAAAATTAAAGAGGCTCAGTCCGGTCACCCCAGCATTGAAGGAATTAAAAGGAAGTTGAGTATGGGCAAGGCCTCGGAATTCGTCATAGACAATGAAGGAATATTATGGTACGGAGAAAGGCTATGCGTGCCAAACATATAAGACCTTAAACAGCAAGTTTTAACTGAAGCACACACCACTCCATATTCGATCCACCCTGGAGGAACCAAAATGTATAAGGATATTCAGGAAATATTTTGGTGGCACGGTATGAAGAGGGACATAGCCGCTTTCATTGCATGTTGCGACTCATGTCAACGCATAAAAGCTGAACATCAGAGACCAGCCGGACTACTGCAACCTAACAAAATACCTGAGTGGAAATGGGATGAAATAGGGATGGATTTTATTGTCGGATTACCTCGGTCACGACACGGGAATGATGCCATATGGGTCATCACTGACAGGTTGACCAAAGTAGCACACTTTATTCCAGTGAAGACAACCTACACCACTCAGAGGCTTGCCAGGATTTATCTTTCCCGCATAGTCTGTCTGCACGGTGTCCCGAAGACTATAATTTCCGACAGAGGCACTCAGTTCGTCTCAAGATTTTGGGAGCAATTACAACAGGCTCTGGGAACCCAACTAGCCTTCAGTACCGCATACCATCCACAGACTGATGGACAAACAGAACGCGTAAACCAGGTTTTAGAAGACATGCTGAGAGCATGTGTCCTCACCTATGGAACCAGTTGGGAGGGCAGCCTGCCATATGCCAAGTTCGCATACAACAACAGTTACCAGGCCAGCCTGCAAATGGCTCCTTTCGAAGCCCTATACGGAAGGAGATGTCGTACCCCGTTAAATTGGTCAGAGACCGGAGACAGCCGCATCTTCGGACCAGATATGCTCAGAGAAGCCGAGGAAAAAGTCAAGCTAATCAGGGACCGACTTAAGACCGCTCAAAGTCGACAGAAAAGTTATTATGATCAGAAACATCGTAGGGTCAGCTTCGAGCCCGGTGAATTTGTATACTTGAGAGTATCCCCGATGAGAGGATTGCAACGGTTTAAGATTAAAGGAAAATTAGCACCAAGATTCATTGGACCATTTTGCATAGTGGCACGAAGAGGCAGTGTAGCCTACCAGCTAGACTTACCCGAAGACTTATCCGACATTCACGACATGTTCCACGTCTCTCAATTAAGGAAGTGCGTAAGCAACCCAGAGAAACAAGTATCTCATGAGAACATTGACATACAGCCAGACCTCACTTATCGAGAACGTCCCATAAGAATATTAGAGGAGTCTAAAAGGAGGACCCGACAGAAAACCATCAAGTTTTTCAA
The DNA here is from genome assembly GCF_018294505.1 of Triticum aestivum. Taxonomy (NCBI): domain Eukaryota; kingdom Viridiplantae; phylum Streptophyta; class Magnoliopsida; order Poales; family Poaceae; genus Triticum; species Triticum aestivum. The sequence continues at coordinate 845,131,968 of NC_057801.1, read as the reverse complement.
AGTCCAGTGGAGCAATCACACCGACAGTGAAGCAACTTGGGAAAGCGAGGATTTTCTTCGGACAGAGCATCCACACTTATTTAAGGATCAGCTGAAATCTCGGGGACGAGATTTTTCCTAAGGGGGTAGGTGTTGTGACACTCCAAAATTTTTACTTTGGTTTTCAGCAAAAACTTTGTGGTTTTTGAAAAGAGGCCATTTAAAATTTTCCAGAAAACCTTCCTCTTAAAAAACTTTCTTTCCTTTGGCAAGGTTTTTATTCTTGCTTCAAACTTTGGTGTTTGACCTTTTGAAACTTCTTCTCTGTTGGTTCTCTCCCAAAATTATTTTGGGAGTTTAATCTTTTTCTTTTAAAAATAGAAACTCCATGAAATTTGGGATTTTCATATCTTGGAACCACCATGACTTGGGATTTTTGCCCATGTGGTAAAACCCCTCCAAAACCTCCCCTACAACTTGTGATCAACCTAAATTCTCTGTCCCAACTAATCCAAACTGGTTTTGGATTTTTATTCTAATTATTTTCTCCTCAATTCAATTCTGAAAATTATTTGGAGCCTGAGAGCTTTTCAAAGCAAGTGCCCTATTGCATTTGAGTTTTGACCTCAAACCAATTCTCCTGGATTGTCCTTAGCATCCATAACTCAGAACCATCTTGATCCACTCCTCCTCTTTTCAAAATTTTCAAAATTCAGTCTCTGCAAGTTTGGACCAGATTTGCCAAATTTGGTGAAATTCATATCTACACTCCTCCAAAAATTCCACCAAAATTCAGGCAGCCTATTTGAGCAATGAGAAGCCACTCCACCAAAAATCAGCTCAAGGAAAAATCCCTACATGCCTGGATCATTCTGTCGAACACCTTGCATGCACTGTTTTCCTTACACTTTCAGAAATTCAGTTAAATTCAGTTTTCAGTTTCGACAGTTTCAGTCACGCGGCCACAGTGCACTTGGCACGTTGCTTGCGGCCTCGCTTGCTTGTCCGAAGCTTCACACGTGCACTTGGCGCGACCCTGGCGTCGGTGGCGCCCTGGCCCGCCTGCGCCGGCGTGTCTTGCGGCGGCCGGCTCCCCGTAACGGCCGACAGGGAGGAGAACAGCGGCGCAACGCCGTTCGGCGCCGCCCAAATCCTCTGGTAGCTCCGCGTGGCCGTCTCCGTGCCAGTGCACACATGCGGCACCCTCGCCGTGGCGCAGCACGCACGGAGCGCGCTCTCTGCCGCCGACGGGCCCGCGCCGCCCCGTTCCGTCGAGCTCGACCCAAACACCCAAACCCCGGCCAGTTTAGCACTAAAACGGACCCATTGAACCTCCATGATGACGCTCGACTCCCTAACCACCCCGACCGAGCACTGCGCCACCGTAATCACTCGCCGGAAATCTCCGTTCACGGCAACCGCCTCGGGCCGCCTATAAAAAGGGCCCCGAGCTCACCCTCATGCACGCAGCATCACCACTCCTCACCAAAGCCCCGCCAGGCCACTAGGGGGACCTCGAGGAGGTCTCCTTCCCCAGCTCCGGCCGCCTCGATCCGCCTTGGCCTCCAGCTCGATTCACTTCGGTGAGGCCACCTCCGGCGCCCAAACCTCGTCCGTAGCCCTCTCTTGCACCCAGTAGTCTAACCCCCACCTCAATTTAATCTTTGCAGCCCTCTCCGACGAGCTTCATCCACGCCCGAACCACCGTCCGCCGGAGTTGAGACCGCCGTCGACGTGCTGCTCACCGGCGACCAACACCACCACCCACCATTGCGGAAGGACACGGTGAGCACATTGGTAACCTCTGATCCCCATGCCTCGCCGTGGATTGCCGCCGGCGACCACAGCAGCTCTCGGGCGCCGACGAGCCTCGTCCCTCCCATTTGAAATTTAAACATGACAAGTGGGACCCGCTGTCAGCCTCTCTGTCCTTTCTAAACGAAGCGTTATCTGAAAACGCCTACTGCCAAATGCGTTTTCTCTTCGGGCTGGCGTAGTCGCTACCGAAGCGTTTTCTGCTTTTATAAACTAGCCCCTGGAAATCTTCTATTTCATTACAGATAAGTCCCTGGACAAAAACCCTAATAACTTTTAATCAGAAAAGTATTTTTGATTGATTCTTTTTCTGTTCTCTTTAAAATTTTGTCTAGTTTTTTATCAGATTTATTTGAAAAATATTTGGTTTACCTTCTGTCCTCTCCTTGGTATTTACGTTAGCGCATATATTTTCTTTAAACCGTAGATACCGAAGGAGGTGACGGAGCCGCGAACTTCACCGAGCTAGGCTCCGACTACTCTGAACCAGGCAAGCATGTTTGAACTTTTGATATGATGAGTATCTTGGCATGTTTTGCATTTAGTTAGTTTCATGGCATGTTGGTGAGCATACCGATGAACGTTATTTTATGTGATAATAAGGTGAGTGAGTTCAATGATCCATACGTGGATGTATGTGAATATGAATGGCCATGTGTTGGCATGAGGATGGGTACGACGGCAGTGTTGTAGCATGCCAGTCTTACGCCAGACTATGTGACTTCAGTGTCAAACCATATCGGTCCAGTACCTATCATTTCCTTCCTTGTACTACCACATGTTTTCCGCAAGGAATATGGGTTAGTAAGTTGCAAACCGCTTTCATGGTACACACCAAAGAGGAGAGGCCGTGATGATGGTTCCATGGCCCTGGATTAAAGCCAGTCATCTGGTCAGGGGGCATGGGTGTTTCCGGTTGGGACCGAGAGGGGGGGCACCCCTTAGAGCGCGCGTATATAAATTTGATCCCATGCTATTTGAGATTGTGATCTCCCCGTCTCAAAAGTTTTTCTTGGACGATGACTAGGGTGATTCCTAGCATCGAGAGGTAGGATGGGTGTGTACCGGTTAGCTGTGTTTTCTTCCGAAATACCATAACGGAACTAGTCCTTCGTGACTACGGAAATCCGTTGACTGTGGGAAAAATTTCGTACAAACTCTGCAGAGTCATATATTCCTCCAAATCATCTCTTCCATGTCAAGTTTCGTTCCATCTTATCCTAATCAATTGTCAGCTTTGATGACAGAGACTCCGGTGAATCACATGAGTGCTAAGTCCGATTGAATGATTATCCCTGTGGATGGACTAACCCGTTTATTCTCATGGATTGAATGTTTATTATGAGTATTGTTTACTGGTGAATTTAAAGCCCTTTCTGCGATGTCGCTCAGACGTCCGACTGTGGCATTTCATTTAAAGCCCTTTCTGCGATGTCGCTCAGACGTCTGACTGTGGCATTTCTTTTAAAGCCCTTTCTGCGATGTCGCTCAGACGT
>NC_057801.1:845118127-845128212 GCF_018294505.1 Triticum aestivum | reverse complement strand
GGTGGATCGCATGAGTGCTAAGTCCGATTGAATGATTATCCCTGTGGATGGACTAACCCGTTTATTCTCATGGATTGAATGTTTATTATGAGTATTGTTTACTGGTGAATTTAAAGCCCTTTCTGCGATGTCGCTCAGACGTCCGACTGTGGCATTTCTTTTAAAGCCCTTTCTGCGATGTCGCTCAGACGTCCGACTGTGGCATTTCATTTAAAGCCCTTTCTGCGATGTCGCTCAGACGTCCGACTGTGGCATTTCTTTTAAAGCCCTTTCTGCGATGTCGCTCAGACGTCCGACTGTGGCATTACTTTTAAAGCCCTTTTTGCGATGTCGCTCAGACATCCGACCGTGGCATTTCTTTTAAAGCCCTTTATGTGGTGTCGCTAATACGCCCGACTGTGGCATCATTTTTCCTTATTTTTATTTGTTCACCTTTCGAGGCGTCGCTTCAGACACCCGATCGGTCTTCATTTGTGCTTTATTGGGATTTCAGGCGGACTACCGCCGTTTCCCCTTTTTCTTACCCCGTTATGCTAATTTTATTTTAATGTGCATTGATGAATTAATCATGTCGCATCCATGCATGCATTTGTTATATCTTACGTCCGAACTGTCTTGCGAGTACTTTCAAAGTACTCACTGGCTTGTTGATTTGGCCAGATGCTGACGAAGGCGATCTCATGGATGAAGAGTTCGATAGCGAGTCCGACACTTAGAGGAGTCCCAGTCAGTCTCGTGTGACCCTGGATTTGGCCACTGTCTTATATCCGCTTCCGCTACCAAATAAATTTATCGAGCCTCACCTCGACGTTCGATGAAATGATATTCTTAGAGTCTTGTATTTCCCTTCCCGCTGTGCTTTTCCACCACCAACCTATCCATGAGTCAGTAGTATGTCTCCACACCACTGTGTCCTGTCCGCCATTATGTATGATTATTGGCGTGCTTGTAATAATTTGGTTGAGCGACCGCAGTTCAACCCTGTAATATATTTTATGCTACTGGCTTATTGTATCAAGAAATTGTCTACCAGTGAGGAGGGTTTCTCTCATACTGGACTCAAAAGACTGGTTTATCAATAAATATTTTTATTGGAAAACCGGTCGTGACAAGCTTGGTACCAGAGCCAGGCTGACTGTAGGAAGCCACTAGGTGCGATCGCTAATTAGTTATTAGCCCGATAGAGCTAATTTATATTTTTGCAATGGTAGTCATTTTCTGTCAGTCAGCATAAATTTATGATCTGACCCTGCAGAATTTTGCCTACTTTTGTAGATGGCCGACGTCAGCTGCGAGTCTTAGACCTTCGCCAACGTGCCCGATGGGTTCGTCAAGCTTCTTTCTTCCATAGTTCAGGTCGCGATGGGGCCATCCGTGCGCCCAGTCTTCACACTCTACCAGCACCGAGTCAACGACAGTCTGACCATGCACCAGGCCGCGGTGCAGTTCAGGGGAGGGCGTGGTGAGTTACGCCGCTTCCGGTTCGTGGGAAGAGCCATGCCTACGGAGAGGCATGCTATGCAGATGGCAGCCCGCGAGGCGATAGCTCGTCTCAGGGATGTCCTTCCCGTGATGAAGACTCGTCGTTACCGTTATCTTCCGTGCCATGTGCCTTACACCTGTCACTACGCATACTCCTGCCCCAGAGGAGAACGAGACGAGGCTTTTGAGATGCTCATTGAGTATCTCCGGGCCCTGGAGGCAGCCTTCGACAACCTGGTGGACGACTTCGTAGCTACCCGCATGGACTCAGTCCATGGCTGTGCTGCCAACAGGAGGGAGCTCCTACCCATCGCTCCGCCACCGACTTTTGTCTCGTCATCAGCATCTTTTACGCCTACTCGTCGCCTGCCTTCTACCGAAGAATTTAACCAAGTCATTGCACCCACTCCAGCGCGCACAACACCAACCTTCGCGCCCACTCCTGTACATGTTGCTCCGCCCCTGGCAACCGCTCCGCCCACTCTGCGCAACACTACACGTATGGAGCCCATTAGCGAGGAGGAAGTCGAGTCCCCAACCTCGCTACGCCTCGCCCTCGGCAGGGCAAGGGAGGTCGTCAACATTTCTGCCTGAGTACGCTTAGCTGCCGTGTGTTGTACCACTTTGTAAGATATGTGCATAGGCTGGGAGAAGTAGCCTGTTTGCGCATCATGTAGGATCTGGAGAAGTGCACTAGCCTTAATAACATGTCAGGATTAGGTACGCATATCATGAGTGATGTATTGTATAATTACCGCCCGCGTGTAAGATATGTAATGAGCAGTCCTTCTCCGTGCGCAAGTCGATTTGTTTTTCTTAAGTAAGCTGAGTTATTTAATTCTATTTGCCAGCTTTATGCATTTTATGGATTTGTTTTTGCGACTCTTTCCGCTTTTCTTATGGGTTTTACAAAATATATCCCCAGAGTAAAAAATGTCTCGTCCTTGGACTCGCTCCATGCCAATTCCATCAGAGGAAAATTATGATGCACAACCCAGCAACGAGTTCACTCAGGGACAGTCAAGCCAACCGGGAAATGAATCGGCACTTTCACAAATGTGCCGCCTTTATGAACAGAGTCAGCAACAACATCGTGAAATAATGAACCAAGTCATCAACATGGGAAATCACCATGGACAGTATCAGCAACATTCCAAGTTATCTGAGCTACAGAAGACCCGTCCTCAAACATTTTCTCACACTGACAAGCCTCTTGAAGCCGAGGACTGGCTTCGAGATATGGAGAGGAAATTAAGTATTGCAAAGTGTTCAGATCTCGAGAAAGTACTATATGCTCCACACTATCTCACAGGAGCAGCCGCATCGTGGTGGGAGAATTTTCTGCACATGCATCCCAACGAAAATGACATAACCTGGGATGATTTCAAGGAAGGTTTCCGTGGTGCACATATTCCTAAGAGTATTATGAAAATCAAGAAGAGAGAATTTGATGACCTCAAACAAAGGAACATGACAGTGTCAGATTACAACAGTCAATTTACCCTATTATCCCGCTACGCCAATGAGGAGCGTATGACTGAAATCAAGAAGATGGAGAAATTCCTTGACGGTCTGGCGCCCGCACTTAAATGCCAACTGGTCGTGCACACTTTTCCTGATTTTAAAACGCTGGTGGACAAGGCCATTACTCTGGAAAATGAGAGACGCAGTCTGGAAGATATCCGCAAGCGAAAAAGGGACCAGACTAATCACACCCGCAATCACCAAAGCAAGATAGATTTTAAAAAGGGTGGGACACCCAAATTCTCATCCAATGTCTCACGCCCAATCAAGAATTTTCATGCAAGGGACAAGGAATTCACCTATCGCCCCGGCGTTACTTGTTACGCTTGTGGAGAAGAAGGGCACTATGCCAAACAGTGCCCCAAGCCAAGGAATTCAACCCCAAAGCCGAACAATGGCGGCAATAATTCAACGCCCAAACGAAACAATTTCAATCCCAACAATAACCACAGGAAGGGTCATCTGAACCACGTAACCAAAGAGGAGGCACAAAATGCTTCGGATATCGTACTCGGTACGTTTCCAGTCAACACAATACCTGCAATGGTTTTGTTTGATTCTGGAGCTTCTCACTCTTTCATCTCGAAAAGTTTTGCTTTGCAAAATAATTTTTTGATGCTTCCTTTGGAGAAATCCATAATAATCAAGTCCCCCGGGATTCAGCAAGTTTCTCAGAATTACTGTCAGAATGTGGTCATTGAGTTTGAAGGATTGGAGTTTTACGCAAATCTTATTGTATTGGAAAATAAAGGACTGGATGTCATCCTAGGGATGGATTGGCTAACCACCAATAAAGGTTTTATCGACTGTTTCAACAGGACCGTGATTCTCACACACCACCAAGGGAAGACAATAAGAGTATCAGCCAAGGAAGGAAAAAGACCCCGGCAACCGAGATTAAATAAGGTGGACATTTCTGAGCTAAACAAGGTTCCAGTAGTGTGTGAATTTCCAGATGTATTCCCTGAAGAGCTGCCAGGTATGCCACCAGACCGAGAAATAGAATTCCGCATTGAGCTAGCACCAGGAGCCACCCCCATATACAAGAAACCATACAGAATGGCACCATCCGAGTTGATCGAATTGAAGAAACAAATAAAGGAATTACTGGATAAAGGATACATTCGGGCCAGCTCCTCACCTTGGGGATCACCAATTTTATTTGCCAAGAAGAAGGATGGAACGCTGAGATTGTGTATCGACTATCGAGCACTTAACATGGTCACAGTCAAAAACAAATACCCGATGCCAAGGATAAACGATTTGTTTGATCAACTTGCTCAGGCCAAGGTATTCTCAAAAATTGACTTAAGGTCAGGATACCATCAATTGAAGGTACGAACAGAAGAAATCCCCAAAACAGCCTTCACCTCCAGATATGGACTGTACGAGTTCACAGTGCTGCCATTTGGATTAACTAACGCCCCGGCATATTTTGTTCACCTCATGAACAAAGTATTTATGAAGTTTATGGACAAATTCGTCGTAGTATTCATCGACGATATTCTGGTATACTCCAAAACACCAGAAGAGCATGCAGAACATCTCAGGATTGTACTAGGAGAGCTAAGGAAACACCAATTGTATGCCAAGTTCAGCAAGTGCGAATTTTGGCTAAGACAAGTAGGTTTTCTAGGCCACGTGCTGACTCAAGACGGTATAGCAGTGGACCCAGAGAAAGTCAAGGCCGTACTTGACTGGAAGTCACCAGCCAGCGTAACGGACATACGAAGTTTCTTGGGAATGGCAGGGTATTACCGCAGATTTATTGAAGGATTTTCCACCATATCCAAGCCTATGACACAGTTACTCAAGAAAGATAAGAAGTTTGAATGGACAGAAGCCTGCGAGAAAAGTTTCCAAGAGCTAAAGCGGAAATTAACAACAGCACCAGTATTAATTGTACCCGATATACACAAGAATTTTGAAGTATTTTGTGACGCATCCAGAAAGGGTCTCGGATGCGTGTTGATGCAAGAAGGCAAGGTTGTCGCCTACGCTTCAAGGCAACTTCACAAACACGAGGAAAATTATCCCACTCATGATTTAGAAATGGCAGCAGTTATTCATGCACTCAAGGAATGGAGGCATTTTCTACTTGGGAATCGATGTGAGATATATACGGATCACAAGAGCCTCAAATACATTTTTACGCAGCCAGAACTAAATTTACGGCAACGCCGCTGGTTGGAATTGGTAAAGGATTATGATGTTGGTATCCATTACCATCCAGGGAAAGCAAACGTAGTGGCCGATGCCCTGAGTCGGAACCCCAGCTCCGACGGGAACTATCTGCACAGCTTGAGGCCCGAATTCCATCAAGAATTTGTCAAGCTCAACTTGATAATGGTAGCAGAAGGCACCATATCAAACTTGGAAATACAACCACACCTTGTGGAGAAAATTAAAGAGGCTCAGTCCGGTCACCCCAGCATTGAAGGAATTAAAAGGAAGTTGAGTATGGGCAAGGCCTCGAAATTCGTCATAGACAATGAAGGAATATTATGGTACGGAGAAAGGCTATGCGTGCCAAACATAGAAGACCTTAAACAGCAAGTTTTAACTGAAGCACACACCACTCCATATTCGATCCACCCTGGAGGAACCAAAATGTATAAGGATATTCAGGAAAGATTTTGGTGGCACGGTATGAAGAGGGACATAGCCGCTTTCATTGCATGTTGCGACTCATGTCAACGCATAAAAGCTGAACATCAGAGACCAGCCGGACTACTGCAACCTAACAAAATACCTGAGTGGAAATGGGATGAAATAGGGATGGATTTTATTGTCGGATTACCTCGGTCACGACACGGGAATGATGCCATATGGGTCATCACTGACAGGTTGACCAAAGTAGCACACTTTATTCCAGTGAAGACAACCTACACCACTCAGAGGCTTGCCAGGATTTATCTTTCCCGCATAGTCTGTCTGCAGGGTGTCCCGAAGACTATAATTTCCGACAGAGGCACTCAGTTCGTCTCAAGATTTTGGGAGCAATTACAACAGGCTCTGGGAACCCAACTAGCCTTCAGTACCGCATACCATCCACAGACTGATGGACAAACAGAACGCGTAAACCAGGTTTTAGAAGACATGCTGAGAGCATGTGTCCTCACCTATGGAACCAGTTGGGAGGACAGCCTGCCATATGCCGAGTTCGCATACAACAACAGTTACCAGGACAGCCTGCAAATGGCTCCTTTCGAAGCCCTATACGGAAGGAGATGTCGTACCCCGTTAAATTGGTCAGAGACCGGAGACAGCCGCATCTTCGGACCAGATATGCTCAGAGAAGCCGAGGAAAAAGTCAAGCTAATCAGGGACCGACTTAAGACCGCTCAAAGTCGACAGAAAAGTTATTATGATCAGAAACATCGTAGGGTCAGCTTCGAACCCGGTGAATTTGTATACTTGAGAGTATCCCCGATGAGAGGATTGCAACGGTTTAAGATTAAAGGAAAATTAGCACCAAGATTCATTGGACCATTTTGCATAGTGGCACGAAGAGGCACTGTAGCCTACCAGCTAGACTTACCCGAAGACTTATCCGACATTCACGACATGTTCCACGTCTCTCAATTAAGGAAGTGCATAAGCAACCCAGAGAAACAAGTATCTCATGAGAACATTGACATACAGCCAGACCTCACTTATCGAGAACGTCCCATAAGAATATTAGAGGAGTCTGAAAGGAGGACCCGACAGAAAACCATCAAGTTTTTCAAAGTCTAGTGGAGCAATCACACCGACAGTGAAGCAACTTGGGAAAGCGAGGATTTTCTTCGGACAGAGCATCCACACTTATTTAAGGATCAGCTGAAATCTCGGGGACGAGATTTTTCCTAAGGGGGTAGGTGTTGTGACACTCCAAAATTTTTACTTTGGTTTTCAGCAAAAACTTTGTGGTTTTTGAAAAGAGGCCATTTAAAATTTTCCAGAAAACCTTCCTGTTAAAAAACTTTCTTTCCTTTGGCAAGGTTTTTATTCTTGCTTCAAACTTTGGTGTTTGACCTTTTGAAACTTCTTCTCTGTTGGTTCTCTCCCAAAATTATTTTGGGAGTTTAATCTTTTTCTTTTAAAAATAGAAACTCCATGAAATTTGGGATTTTCATATCTTGGAACCACCATGACTTGGCATTTTTGCCCATGTGGTAAAACCCCTCCAAAACCTCCCCTACAACTTGTGATCAACCTAAATTCTCTGTCCCAACTAATCCAAACTGGTTTTGGATTTTTATTCTAATTATTTTCTCCTCAATTCAATTCTGAAAATTATTTGGAGCCTGAGAGCTTTTCAAAGCAAGTGCCCTATTGCATTTGAGTTTTGACCTCAAACCAATTCTCCTGGATTGTCCTTAGCATCCTTAACTCAGAACCATCTTGATCCACTCCTCCTCTTTTCAAAATTTTCAAAATTCAGTCTCTGCAAGTTTGGACCAGATTTGCCAAATTTGGTGAAATTCATATCTACACTCCTCCAAAAATTCCACCAAAATTCAGGCAGCCTATTTGAGCAATGAGAAGCCACTCCACCAAAAATCAGCTCAAGGAAAAATCCCTACATGCCTGGATCATTCTGTCGAACACCTTGCATGCATTGTTTTCCTTACACTTTCAGAAATTCAGTTAAATTCAGTTTTCAGTTTCGACAGTTTCAGTCACGCGGCCACAGTGCACTTGGCACGTTGCTTGCGGCCTCGCTTGCTTGTCCGAAGCTTCACACGTGCACTTGGCGCGACCCTGGCGTCGGTGGCGCCCTGGCCCGCCTGCGCCGGCGTGTCTTGCGGCGGCCGGCTCCCCGTAACGGCCGACAGGGAGGAGAACAGCGGCGCAACGCCGTTCGGCGCCGCCCAAATCCTCTGGTAGCTCCGCGTGGCCGTCTCCGTGCCAGCGCACACATGCGGCACCCTCGCCGTGGCGCAGCACGCACGGAGCGCGCTCTCTGCCGCCGACGGGCCCGCGCCGCCCCGTTCCGTCGAGCTCGACCCAAACACCCAAACCCCGGCCAGTTTAGCACTAAAACGGACCCATTGAACCTCCATGATGACGCTCGACTCCCTAACCACCCCGACCGAGCACTGCGCCACCGTAATCGCTCGCCGGAAATCTCCGTTCACGGCAACCGCCTCGGGCCGCCTATAAAAAGGGCCCCGAGCTCACCCTCATGCACGCAGCATCACCACTCCTCACCAAAGCCCCGCCAGGCCACTAGGGGGACCTCGAGGAGGTCTCCTTCCCCAGCTCCGGCCGCCCCGATCCGCCTTGGCCTCCAGCTCGATTCACTTCGGTGAGGCCACCTCCGGCGCCCAAACCTCGTCCGTAGCCCTCTCTTGCACCCAGTAGTCTAACCCCCACCTCAATTTAATCTTTGCAGCCCTCTCCGACAAGCTCCATCCACGCCCGAACCACCGTCCGCCGGAGTTGAGACCGCCGTCGACGTGCTGCTCACCGGCGACCAACACCACCACCCACCGTTGCGGAAGGACACGGTGAGCACATTGGTAACCTCTGATCCCCATGCCTCGCCGTGGATCGCCGCCGGCGACCACAGCAGCTCTCGGGCGCCGACGAGCCTCGTCCCTCCCATTTGAAATTTAAACATGACAAGTGGGACCCGCTGTCAGCCTCTCTGTCCTTTCTAAACGAAGCGTTATCTGAAAACGCCTACTGCCAAATGCGTTTTCTCTTCGGGCTGGCGTAGTCGCTACCGAAGCGTTTTCTACTTTTATAAACTAGCCCCTGGAAATCTTCTATTTCATTACAGATAAGTCCCTGGACAAAAACCCTTATAACTTTTAATCAGAAAAGTATTTTTGATTGATTCTTTTTCTGTTCTCTTTAAAATTTTGTCTAGTTTTTTATCAGATTTATTTGAAAAATATTTGGTTTACCTTCTGTCCTCTCCTTGGTATTTACGTTAGCGCATATATTTTCTTTAAACCGTAGATACCGAAGGAGGTGACGGAGCCGCGAACTTCACCGAGCTAGGCTCCGACTACTCTGAGCCAGGCAAGCATGTTTGAACTTTTGATATGATGAGTGTCTTGGCATGTTTTGCATTTAGTTAGTTTCATGGCATGTTGGTGAGCATACCGATGAACGTTATTTTATGTGATAATAAGGTGAGTGAGTTCAATGATCCATACGTGGATGTATGTGAATATGAATGGCCATGTGTTGGCATGAGGATGGGTACGACGGCAGTGTTGTAGCATGCCAGTCTTACGCCAGACTATGTGACTTCAGTGTCAAACCATATCGGTCCAGTACCTATCATTTCCTTCCTTGTACTACCACATGTTTTCCGCAAGGAATATGGGTTAGTAAGTTGCAAACCGCTTTCATGGTACACACCAAAGAGGAGAGGCCGTGATGATGGTTCCATGGCCCTGGATTAAAGCCAGTCATCTGGTCAGGGGGCATGGGTGTTTCCGGTTGGGACCGAGAGGGGGGGCACCCCTTAGAGCGCGCGTATATAAATTTGATCCCATGCTATTCGAGATTGTGATCTCCCCGTCTCAAAAGTTTTTCTTGGACGATGACTAGGGTGATTCCTAGCATCGAGAGGTAGGATGGGTGTGTACCGGTTAGCTGTGTTTTCTTCCGAAATACCATAACGGAACTAGTCCTTCGTGACTACGGAAATCCGTTGACTGTGGGAAAAATTTCGTACAAACTCTGCAGAGTCATATATTCCTCCAAATCATCTCTTCCATGTCAAGTTTCGTTCCATCTTATCCTAATCAATTGTCAGCTTTGATGACAGAGACTCCGGTGAATCACATGAGTGCTAAGTCCGATTGAATGATTATCCCTGTGGATGGACTAACCCGTTTATTCTCATGGATTGAATGTTTATTATGAGTATTGTTTACTGGTGAATTTAAAGCCCTTTCTGCGATGTCGCTCAGAAGTCCGACTGTGGCATTTCATTTAAAGCCCTTTCTGCGATGTCGCTCAGACGTCCGACTGTGGCATTTCTTTTAAAGCCCTTTCTGCGATGTCGCTCAGACATCCGACTGTGGCATTTCTTTTAAAGCCCTTTCTGCGATGTCGCTCAGACGTCCGACTGT
>NC_057801.1:843817775-843908631 GCF_018294505.1 Triticum aestivum | reverse complement strand
TTGAAAAAAAGGAAATGATATAAAATTCAAAAATTAAAATCCTTCGAGATGTAGTTATCTTACTACACCTACTAGTTAGGAAAATCCAAAAACATATATTTCGACATGTTTTCCAAAAAAGTGTTATGAAAAAGTAAAATGACTATAAGTTTTGCATACGATGTCGAAAAAAATGTATAATGTATCAAAATGTTCGGCACGAGAAGCCGGTTCCGATTTCGTCGGCTGTAGGCCATTTTGCAAACTTTTAGAATCCTCAAATTCTGAAAGGAAAAAAAGTTATCCTCAAATTTAAGTTTTTTTGAATTTTTGGTCAAACGGTGAAACATGTGACTTCATGCTCAAGTTCAACTCCTAAAATCAAATAACAAAAGTTGCAGCAACTGGATAGACATTGTATATAGTGATTCAGGGATTCACCATTTTATACCTTAGCTAGTAGCAGATCAACAAATTATAACCATTTTATCAATTAATCCAGATCAGACACTTGTGCTTAGCCAAACATAGAAAGCTCATTAGTTACCATCCGGTTCACATCCGGTCCAGACAGCGGCCACGTGGAGCTCCTTTAGTCCCGGTTCGTAAGCCAACCGAGACTAGAAGTAATGGGCATTAGTCCCGGTCGTTTTGTCCCAGTTGCAGAACCGGGACTAAATGCCCGTTTTCTACTAGGGAGGTAAACCAAATAACCAATGCTAAGTTGATTTGATTAGTTCAATATACCCCTTTCATCGACTCCCCAAGCACCTGAGAGCATGATGCAACCACCAAAAGTAGTAAAAAGGGTACTAGTATCATATGGACTATTTCGAGGTATAAAAGTGCAATACTTTCGAACATATATAGTTTTCATATAGAAGGTAACATACAAGGTCCAGTTTCATGCTAAATCATTGAAGGGATGAATATGAAGGGTGTAGACGTTTGGTTCCTGGGTGTATATAGACCCAGGAATTGGAATAAAAAATTACAAGAAAAGTCAAAAAATTCAGAAGTAATTTTGGAATAAACTTGACTTTCCTTTAGACCAGTACATAATTTATCATCAACCAAAACCTAGTGTTTACTTCTGGCCAATTTTTTTACTGCTATATACAAGGCACTATTCACACTATTTTGACCAAAAAGTTGTTATTTTCGCCTTGAAGTCAACACTGGGTTCTGGTTGGCAGAAAATTACATACTAGCACAAAAGAAAGTCAAGTTTATTCTAAAAAAAACAGAACTTTTTTTTACTTTTTTTAATTATTAATTTTCTTCTTCTAATTCCTGGGTGTTTATACACTCAGGAACCAAGGGGTATTTCCTTGTTTTTTTTCCTAATTATTAATGTCATTGTGGAACTAGCGCATGCCAAAGTAACAATGTGAAATCACAACTACTCTTCATTTTGATATTAAAAACATTCACCACATAATTTGTAAAAAGAATAGTGTATATTTAAGAACATGCACATAAGGTGTGGTGTGCCATCTCTCAAAATAAAATGATGTGTATTTTGTTAGCACAAACTGCAATTTACATTGCAAGATAAAAAATGACAGCCCCTAGCACTAACGATTGTCTTTGATGAGAACCTTCCACACTGAGAAGAGCATTGGTGCAGCAAGGAACCATCTCCACCGCAACAAAGAGTCCACCAAGGGAGTCGTCTTTAAGGGTTTTTAAGTCGCTCGAGTTACCCGGGTTGTCGGGGATCAGAAACCGATGCATACACCTTGATCATGACAACAAAGTCCTTGGGTCTTTGAGATATGCGTTGTCGTAGAAAGAAACTGCTGCCCGCTACCGTTTGAAAGGAAGAGAAGTATTAACCATCTTACGAAGGAACCACACATTAATTGTTGAGATCTGAAATGACTAGTGAGTCCACGGATCCAGGGACACACACTCTCAGAGGCCCTTCGCCAGCGCCAGATTGGACGTCATCGAGGTAGGGAGAGAACGAAGAGATCTTATTCCAACATGCCACCACCGCCGCCACCACGTAAATGTCACGGCGGAATCAAAAACCTAAGGAGGAAAACAATGTAAAGGACAGATGGGTCCCAACTCCCCTTCGGCACCGACCGGCCACCGGACGGGGAAAAGAAAGGGGCCGATGTGGCAGTGCGGGGGCAAGCTCCGGCGGCGACGACTAGGATTGTGGACGTATGATCTGCTACCAATCCACGTTAGTTATAGGTGACTAATGGCCATGCACGTTAGCAAAGAGGCAAAAAAACTGAACGACGCTCGGATGTTTTATTTTTCTTTCTTTTCAAATTTTATCGGATTCATTCACTTTTTTTTGGTTTTTCTTTTCAATAAATGTTCACAATTTTTAAAAACAGTTCATGTTTTAAAATGTTCACAATTTCAAAAAATGCACAACTTCAAAAAAAGTGTTCTAACTTTTTTTACAAATGTTAGATGTTTTCAATTTCTCCATGCATTCAAATATATTCACCTTAGTTAATGGTCACTAATATAAAAATATGGTAACCTAAATTTCAAAAAATGTTAATGTCTTTTAAAAAATGTTTTGTGCACCCGCAAAAAAAATGTTCTGTTCATTTTGAAAATTTCCATGTTTTCACTATAATTACCAAACTATAAAAATAATCACTTTCTATAATTTATAATTTAAAGCAAATTATTTTTATCATCTAATAACTTTTTAAATCTGTACCAGCAATCGGTTTTTTAGAGGCAAACCAAAGGACAAAAAATCACTACACAAGAGCGCTCGACGAATATCCTCGTGGGCCAGCCACATGGAAGATTCAACCAACGAATATCCTCGATGAATATCCCATTCCTATGGACGATTCAACCACAAATAGACGGAGAATGCATCAAATAGGAGATAAACTGACATAGATAGAGCCACATGGAAGCATCCCAAAACTGGTGGAAGCTTCCAAAACGGTGGCACATAGTGCGGTCCATGAATTTGTGTGATGGCTTGGCCCAATAGCGTTAATTTTGCAAGTTTCTATGTACAATGGCTATTGTTTTCTGGAAGGTTACAATCGTTTCCTTTTTCTTTTTTTACACATTCATTTATTGGTTCTTAACAGCTTTCTGCTAGCTCTTCTGCTTTTCAAATACATCTCACCTTTTTTTTTAAACATGTGATCCTCAAAAAAAATGTTGAACATTTTTTGTCTATATGTTGAACATTTTTAAGATATGCGCTAAAGATTTTCAAATACAAGGTGAACATTTATTTGAATACAAGTTAGCCGTTGTGGAACATTTATATACATTTATTTGAAAAAAATTAAGATAAGCGCAGGTCCAAGCCCAAGACGGTGAAGTCGCTTCAGCTATCTGGGTTGTCTCGGATCAGAAACCAATGAATGCAACTTGATCGTGATAACAAAGTCCTTGGGTCTTTCAGATATGCATTGCCGTAGAAAGAAACTGTTGCCCGCTACCGTTGGAAAGGAACAAGAGTATTACCATTTTACAAAGGAACGGCACATTTACTGCTGAGATCTGAAGTGACTAGTGGGTCCACAGATCCGTGGACAAAAACTACCAGAGGCCCTTCGCCGATGCCAGATTGGACGTCATCGAGGTAGGGAGAGACGGAAGAGATCTTATTCCAACACGTCACCACCGCCGACAACACCTGGATGTCACTGCAGAATCAAAAACCGAAAGAGAAAAAAAAAATGAAAGGATGGATGGGTCCCAACGGCCATCTTCACAGACGGGCCACCGAACGCAGAAGAAAAGGGTCGAATGCGGCAGTGTGGCGGAAAGCTGCGGCGGCGACGACTAGGATTATGGACATATTGTGAGCTATCAATCCACGTTACTTGCAGGTGACTAATAACCAGGTGTCTTAGCAAAGAGGCGAAGATATTGAGCTACGCTGGGGTGTTTTATATTTTCTTTCATTTAGATGTTTACTGTATTCAGTCGTTTTTTTGACTTTTTACTCTTTTTCTTTACAATAAATCTTCACAATTGTTTTAAAAAAATCATGTTTTAAAATGTTCACAATTTCAAAAAATGTTCAACTTCAAAACATGTGTTCTAAATTTTCAACAAGTGTTAAATGTTTTCAATTTTGCATTCATTCAAATATATTCACATTATTTAATGGTAATTTATAAAAAATGCTAAGTTAAGTTTCAAAAATTGTTAATGTATTTCCAAAAAAATGTTCGATATATTTTGAAAATGTCCGTGTTTTCAACAATTATTCTCAAACTTCAAAAATATTCACCTTCTAAAATTCACTATTTAAAACAAATTATTTGTATGACGCAATAACTTTTTAGATCAGTAGCAGGAAAATCGCTACAGACGAGTGCTCCACAAACACCCTCTTGGGTTGGCCCATATCCCATTCATATGTACAATTCAACACAAATAGACGGCACATTCGTCATATAGGCGTTAAACTGACATGAAAGAGCCACCTGGAAGCATCCCAAAACTGGTGGAAGCTTCCGAAACGGTGGTACATGGTGCGGTCCAAAACATTGTTTGATGGGTTGGCCCAGTATCGTTGATTCTGCAAGTTTCTAAGTACTTACAATTGTTTCTTTTCTTTTCTTTTTCTATGCGTTCATTTATTGATTTTTAACAGTTTTCTGCTATTTTTCTACTTTTCAAATCCATCTCAGCTTTTTAAAATATGTTGAACATTTTTTGTATTTATGTTAAACATTTTTAAGATATGTGCTACACATTTCCAAATATAGGGTGACCATTTATTTGAATACAGGTTAGCCGTTGTGGAACATTTTTGTACATTTATTTCAACATTTTCAAGATAAGTGTAAGTGCATCTAGTACCCCTTAGTGATTTTGGTGTATTGAAGACTTATAGGTTAAGGGACTAATGCGTTTGTGAGTGTACACATGTCTATAAGTCAATGAGGAGTTTGATATTTACAGAGAAAGTCGACCCCTAAAAATGAAGTTCTTCAACTGAAGACTTTGATATTCTGAAGACTTCCTGAAGACTTTGAAAGTGAAGAAATTGGTGTGACCTTGAAGACATGGTATTCATTTGTGGAACATGAAGCGTGAAGACTTTTGTTTTCGTAGTTTCATTTTCTCTTTCTTGAGTCATAGGAAACACCGTACTGTTAAAGGGGGTCGAGGAAATACTATGAAAAAATTTCCATGTGATGCTCAACTCAAAATCCTACACCTACCAATCCCTTCAAGTGAAGCCTTTGGAAATCTCATACAGTTCAGTCACTTTCTTCAATGACAGAGACGAAGTTCTTATGGTCACTGATGAATTTGTTCTGACTGAGGAGTTAGGAATTCGTCAGTACGAATTACCTACACAGTGAGGAACATGATAGCCTTGAGGAATTTGAGAGTCAAATTTCCGACCGTTGCTGTGCTGCGCGCCAGCTGTCCCAAAATATCTTATCCACCTAACGGTCATATCATTGAGGGGCATTTATGTCTTATCATGTCGGGCTGCTCCCTAGGCTATAAATAGCCGCCCCCTACAACCACTAGCTGGTTGGCTGCTCCGAGAGAACTTGACACTTGTCATTTGAGAGCAACCCATCCTCCGAGGACTTTGAGCGAAAATCATCGAGTGAGGAAAACCCAAAACCAAACCCCTACAAACCCAAAGTGATTGAGCATCACTGAAGAAATTGATCCTGCGTGGATCCGACGCTTGTTACCTTTGAAGACTGTGCTTCTTCCAGACGGTTAGGCATCAAGGTCTAGAGCATCCAAGAGGAATTGTGAATCGCCGAGTGACCAAGTCTGTGAAGGTTTGGAAGTCGCCTGAAGACTTACCACGAGTGATTGGACGAGGCCTGCGTGACCTTAATTCAAGGAGAATACGGTGAGGACTGGGTGTCCTGAGCTGCGTGCTCAGCGACTGGGTGTCCGGGACTGTGTGTCCTCGAGTTTAAATACTCAGCCGCTCCAACCAGACGTACAACTGAGACAACAGTTGGAACTGGTCTACCAAATCATTGTCTTCACTAACCTACTGGTTCTATTTCCTCAACCCTTTCATTTCCTCATTACTGTGTTGAGTGTTTGTTCATATCTGTGTTTGAAGACTTTGACTGAAGACTTTTTCAATTTCGTCAGTTCAATTTCTTCAGTCTGTTTGTCTTCATCTTGTGATATCCTGTGATTACGCTTTCTGTACTCTGTGCTAGTCTTCATTTCATCATGATGACCATGCTTGTATTCTGTTATGCTTACTTCTGAGTACTTATTCCGCTGCTAATAGTTCTTCACTAAGGAATTTCCTCACCGGCAAATTCCTCAGTGAAGAATTCATAAAAATCGCCTATTCACCCCCCCTCTAGTCGACATAACACACTTTCAATTGGTATTAGAGCAAGGTACTCCCTTGTTCTGTGTGATTTTGGTTTAACCGCCTGGAGTTTTAGTTATGTCGACCACAGGTATGATCAAGGTCTCGGCTGGGTGTCCTACCTTTGATGGGACGGACTACCCCTACTGGAAAAACAAGATGCGAATGCATCTCGAGGCTATTGACAACGATCTCTGGTATGTTGTGGAAAATGGTGTTCCCTCTGTCTCACCCTCACTGAACGCTACCGATGTGAAGAGATTTAAGCAACTCGATTCTCAAGCGAAGAATATCATATGTGGCCATCTGAGTAAAGGACAGTATGGAAGAGTGAGTGCTTTGGAAACTGCTAAGCTAATCTGGGATAGGCTGTCCAAAGTGAATGAAGGAGTCTCAACTCAGCGTGACTCTCGAGTTGATGTTCTTCGGAATCTCTTCAACCGCTTCAAAAGACTCGACAATGAAAATGTCCAACAAACCTTTGATCGCCTCACTGACATCTCAAATGAGCTTCAAGCCCCCGGTGCCACTGACATCACTGACCATGAGGTGGTGAAGAAACTGTTGAGATCACTTGATTCCTCATTTGATACTCTTGGTCTGATGATACAAGAAGGGCTGACTACAAGTCTCTTGATCCTGCCGATATCCTCGAAAGGCTAAATACTCACGAGTTCCAGCTTGCTGAAAAGAGAGATCTCTATGGTTCGAGCTATGACAAACCACGTGCCCTGAAGGCCAAGGTTGTGTCTGAGTCCGAATGTGAGGACTCTGGTAGTAGCCTTGGTGATCCTGAAGAATTGAGCCAGGAGCTAGCACTGCTCGTGAAGAAATTCCAGAAGTTCTCAAGACGTGGTCGCTTTGGAAAATCCTCAAGAAGCAGTGATTCCTCAGCAAGTGACTATAAGAGAAGACTGTGCCACAAATGCAAGAAACCTGGTCATTATATTCAAGATTGTCCTCAGTGGGAAAAGGAATTGAAGAAGAAGAAATACAAGGATTACAGTTCTGATGATGCGAAGAAGAAGAAGAAATCGTCAAAATCTTCGTCATCAAAATCCTCGAAGTCTTCATCTCACAAGAAGAGCAGCTCCAAGAAGGCTCGGGCATTCATTGGCAAGGAAATGGACTCTGAAGCTGAATCTGAGGAAAATGAGGAAGAGGAGGCGTCTGAAGAATCCGAATCTGGTGTGGCAAGTCTGGCCTTCGCTACTGCTTTCCTTAGCAAGTCCATCTTCAACACTGAAGAAACTGACCCCACCGACAAGCCTGATGAAGATAATGATGACTACGCTCCCACCTATTGCTTCATGGCAAAAGGTGCAAAGGTACTCAAATATACCTCCTCTGAATCTAGTGAAAATGAATCTGATGAGAAGCTCAAGCCCAGCTACTCTAAACTTGCAAAGATTGCTGTAAAACAACAAAGGGCTTTTGAAAAGGTTCAAAACATGCTAGACAAAAGTGATGATATGTTGGGTGAAGAAATGGATCACACTAAAGCCCTGACTGAAAAATCTTCAGAGACTTCAGTCTAGGTTTGATAACCTTCAAATTCATCATAACACTCTCTTATCTGATCATGAGAAACTTTCTTATGAATTTCTTCAAAGAAAGCAAGATCTTGAGAAGCTAAGAGTGAGTTATGAAGATCTTCAGAAGGAGCGCGATTCATTACTTGCTCAACAAATCAGCACTTCTCAGGAAGAATTTGTTCCTCCATGCTTAAAGTGCATTGAACATGAATCTGCTAATTCTTCACCTGAATGTTCAAATGCTTCAACTGTTACAAATTCTTCACCTGCCTCTGCTATCACTAATTCCTCATCTGAGGACATTGCTAGTATCACTGACGATGCAGGGCTGAAGGAATTGTACATGACATGCATGTACAAAAGCCTCAAAGGGCATCAGATTCTTTGTGATGTGCTCAAAAAGCAGATCCTCAACAGAAACCCTAGGAAAGAGGGTATTGCCTTTGAGAGGAAACTTAATGCTGATGGAACATATTGGAAGCCTGAGCAGTACCCCAAAACCTCATGGGTTGCTGCAAAGGGACCTCCAGTTGATCCATCCAAGTTATCTGGCTTTACATGTGAATCTCCTCATTCTTCTGATGAATCATTTGACTCCAACTATAAACTGTTCAAAAATCCGAATGGTGAAGTATTTGCTAGATATGTTGGGACTAACTGCAGGAACGGTTCCCCTATGAAGAAAATCTGGGTTCCCAAAAGTTATCTTGAAGGTCTTCAGGTGAATGTCCTCATGACACCACCTGTGAAGAATAGGAACCCCAGAACAAACTCTTCATATGGACCTAATTCTTCATATGGATCCAAGTCCTCATATGGACCAAATTCCTCACGTGGATCAAATTCCTCAAATGGATCAAAGTCCTCATATGATTATCATCGTGCTAACAACTCTGTTTCGCAGGGTAGAGCTAAGGGCTACGAATATGCACATTATTCTTCAAATCATTATGTTCATAAGTCCTCGAAGAATTTCTCTGCTTATTCATATGCTTACCCTAACCCCTCTTATGTGAAACAAAATGGTTTGGCTTCTATGCCACCATTCTCATATGGTGCTCACAGAGTGATGGACTCTTTGCCACCCCTTCAGATGTGGGTGGTGAAGAAAAGGAACTAATCTCTTCTGCAGGGTCAGGTATCCAGATGTGCCTTAACGTCTGAAGAATTTGCCGGGGACCTGACAAAATTGCCTGAAAGGATGCAGGCTAACCATGATAAAATGAACTTTCTTTTCACACGTCCTCATACTGCTATATCTGTTTACCGCTTGATGAAATTCATCTGATGAACTTGATATCATATTCTTCACTGATGAAGCATATGAGATTGTAAGTTACACTAATTCATCTGCAGGATGATCAACCCAAAACCACTGAATGGGTCCTCGATAGTGGATGTACAAACCACATGACTGGTGACAAGAATCTTTTGATGGATGCTCCCTTATCACCGTCACATCTGAAGCATATCATCTTTGCTGACAAAGGAAAAAGTCAGGTATTGGGTCTTGGTAAGGTTGCGATCTCTAAGGATAAACACATGGACAAAGTCATGCTTGTTGAGTCCTTAGGATACAACCTCATGTCAGTCTCAATGCTTTGTGATCTTGATATGGTTGTTGTCTTTGGCAAGTATCGATGTGTTGTGATTATGGAAGCTGACAATTCCAAAGTCTTCGAAGGCTTTAGGAGAGGAGATTTGTATATTGTTGATTTCTCTACAGGACCACAACCAGGCGTGTGTCTACTTGCAAAAGCTTCAGAAGGCTGGCTATGGCATCGACGACTTGGTCACGCAGGCATGAGGAATTTGCACACGCTTGCAAAGAAGAAGCATGTCATTGGCATTGAGAATGTCAAATTCCTCAAGGATCACTTATGCGGAGCCTGTGAAGCTGGAAAAATGACCAGGGCCAAGCATCCAGTGAAGACTATCATGACCACTACTCGTCCATTCGAATTGCTTCACATGGACCTCTTCGGACCTAATCATTACTCAGCAGTCACTAATGATGCATCTCTATATGGTTTTGTCATTGTTGATGATTACTCTCGATATACATGGGTACACATTGTTACTTACAAACATGAAGTGCAGGAAGTCTTCAAACAATTTTCCTCGAGGGCTTCAACCAACTTTGGTGTGAAGATCAAGCACATCAGAAGTGACAATGGAACCGAGTTCAAGAATTCCGGTCTTGATGACTATCTTGGTGAGCTTGGTATTACTCATGAGTTATCTGCTCCTTATACTCCTCAGCAAAATGGCGTTGTGGAGCGCAAGAACAGAACTCTTGTTGAGATGGCTTGCACTATGCTTGATGAATACAAAATGCCTCATCGTTTTTCGATCGATGCAATTGATACTGCGTGCCACATCATCAACAGAGTATATCTTCACAAATTCTTCAAGAAGACGGCCTATGAACTCCTCACTGACAAGAAACCCAATGTGAGTTATTTCAAAGTCTTCGGTGCTAAATGTTGGATTAGAGATCCTCACCACAATTCTAAATTTGCACCGAAAGCACATAAAGGTTTTATGCTTGGTTACGGAAAGGACTCGCACACCTACAAAGTCTTCAACATTGTTCTTCACAAGATTGTTGACACTGTAGATGTGCGGTTCGATGAAACTAATGGCTCGCAAAGAGAGCACCTACCTTCTGTGTTAGATGAACCAGCACCTGAGGATTCTATCAAGTTCAAGGCAACTGAGGATGTCATTCCTACTGAAGAATTTGCTGAAGAATTCATTCCAGTATGCGAAGAACGTCGAGCTGACGCACCTGAAGATAATGCTGAAGACAATGGTGCTGAGGAAAATGATCAAATACCTCAACGACAACCAGCTCATCCTCGCGTTGCAAAAGAAGTACAAGTTGACAAGATCATCGATGACATTGAAGCGCCAGGTCCTCTCACACGCTCAAAAGCTTCACATTTATCTAACTTTTGTGGGCACTATGCTTTTGTCTCTATCACAGAGCCCACTAAGGTAGATGAAGCATTTTTGGAGCCGGAGTGGATTCAGGCTATGCAAGAAGAATTACATCAGTTCGAGCTCAACAATGTCTGGGAACTGGTCAAACGTCCAGATCCTCGCAAGCATAATATCATTGGCACAAAGTGGATCTACCGCAACAAGCAAGATGAAAATGGCCTTGTGGTAAGGAATAAGGCACGACTGGTAGCTCAAGGCTACACATAGGTTGAAGGAATTGATTTCGATGAAACTTTTGCACCTGTTGCTAGACTTGAGGCTATTCGCATATTACTTGCTTATGCTAATCATCATGATATCATCTTATATCAAATGGATGTGAAAAGTGCATTCCTCAATGGTAAGCTTGAGGAAGAAGTATATATTGCTCAACCCCTAGGTTTTGAAGATCCAAAGAATCCTGACAAAGTCTTCAGACTTAATAAGGCCCTCTATGGCCTCAAGCAAGCCCCTCGGGCATGGTATGATACATTGAAGGAATTCTTCATGAAGAATGGCTTCACACCCGGTTCACTCGACCCTACTCTCTTTACTAAATCTTATGATGGTGAACTATTTGTGTGCCAGATATATGTTGATGATATTATCTTTGGCTGTACTAACCAATGTTATAGTGATGAATTTGCCTATATGATGAGTGAAGAATATCAAATGTCTATGATGGGAGAGTTGAAATTCTTCTTAGGTCTTCAAATTCGTCAACAGCGCAATGGCATATTCATATCTCAGGAGAAATACCTCAAAGATGTACTGAGGAAATTCGGCATGCAAGATTGCAAAGGCGTCAAAATTCCTATGCCCACAAAAGGCCATCTATGCACTGATGAAAATGGTATTGACTTCGATCACAAGGTATACCGCTCCATGATTGGTTCTTTATTGTACTTATGTGCATCTAGGCCAGATATAATGCTTAGTGTTTGCATGTGTGCCCGATTTCAAGCTGCACCGAAGGAATCACACCATAAGGCTGTGAAGCATATTCTTCGATATCTAGCTCACACACCAACACTAGGATTATGGTACCCCAAGGGCTCTGCTTTTGATCTCATTGGATATGGTGATCGTGTGGACCGCAAGTCAACTTTTGGCACTTGTCATTTCCTCGGACGATCTTTGGTCTGTTGGTCCTCGAAGAAACAGAACTGCGTATCACTGTCTACTGTGGAAGCTGAATACATTGCTGCTGGCTCTTGCTGTGCTCAACTGCTTTGGATGAAGCAAACACTCAAGGACTATGGCGTCAACGTGAAGAATGTGCCTCTCCTCTGCGACAATGAGAGTGCCATCAAGATTGCTCACAACCCAGTTCAACACTCGAAGACAAAGCACATTCAGATTCGTCATCATTTTCTTCGTGATCATGTGTTGAAGGGCGACATCTCCATCGAGCACGTGAAGACTGAAGAACAGCTAGATGATATCTTCACTAAACCCTTGGATGAGAAGAGATTTAGCAAGTTGCGGTGTGAGCTAAATATCTTAGAATCTTCGAATGTTCTTTGAAAAGGACACACATCCTAACACTTATGCAAAATTGATGACTTAGATGTGCAACACATGAAGAAACGTTTTTCTTCAATCAATGAAGAATAACACTCTAAGTGTGAAGAAATTAATGAAGAATTTGATTCTCAGAACCGTACGACAATTGTACGCGGTGTCTGAAATCATCATTCTTATACGGTGGGTCACGCCACCACAAAAAGTTGAAAATCTTCAATTTGAGTTTTTTTGGTATTGAAATTCTTCAGTTTTTCAAATTCTTCAACTTTGCAAAATCTTCACTGTTCACTTCGTTTTTCTTCATTGGCTATATATATATATATATGAGTTTATGTCCTCTACAACATTCACTTATAGCTATTTCTTCAAGTTTTTTTCCGCTAAGTGAATGTGATCGGACCCTTCCCTCTCTATGCTATACTCAACCCAATCTATTCACAAATTCTTCATATGCGTTCTATTTGAAACTCGTTCAAAATCTTCAGTGTGTCCTTGTCAGCTGAAGAAATTGTGAACGAAACTTTAAAACAAATCTTATCCAAATTTTCGGTTTTGCCGCTCAATCTGTTCCGCATCCCACGATGCATTATTCTATTCACCCACGATCGTACACGATCTCCACTACACAGTACGTGGGTGACACATGTCGCGTGAAGGAGAAAGGGCAGGGGCATGTTCGTCCCAAATCTTCGGGCGAACAGTTTTTCACCGTGTCTATAAATACCCCTCTCCCCTTCCTCACTTCATTTACTCCGCTCGATCGCTACTCTCTCACTCGAGCTCCTCAAACCCTAGCGCCGCTGCTACTCCATCGTCGTCGGTGAGGAAGAGCTTCGCTGCCTCGACCTCGTCGCCGTCGTACTCACGCCGACCGCGGAAATCTTCACTCCGCCGCCGCCGTAGTTGTCTTCCTCCGCCGAGTTAGGGCAAGGAAGATTTAACCTGACGAACTTCCCATCTGTTCTTCTCAGTTCGTCGTGTTCTTCACTTCAGGTAATTAAAAGTTACTTTTATTACTCGCTTTGATTCTCAAGCTTTCCTGAAAATCTTCAAAGGTGTTTATTCTTCAAATCTTCACACATATGAACACCACACACATCATATGATCCTGAACTGTTTCTCTAAGCAATTATTTTCTTCAAGATTCCCTAATTGTGTGGATCTTCGATCTGTACAACTCTGGAACCTAAGACAAGAACGCTTAGTGAAATTCCTCAAGGTTCATCTGGTCAAATTCCTCAAAACTTGTTCTTTTCGAAAAACCTTCTCAGAACGCATATGACCTCTCCGAATTCCTCGCACCTGTACTCTGTTCATAGGTACTCATGTCTGCTGCTGAATCACTAGGTTCTCATCAACTTAACTCATTTGCAGCGTTCCTCGAAGAAAAACCGCATACTTCTTCAGAGAACTCAATTGTTCAAATTCCTCAACTGAAGAATATGGCAGACGGTAAGAAGCCGCAGAAAGGAGGAAAGAAACCTGAGGTTATGACTGCGTTTGAAATCCCTGAGGAAATTTATGCTGACTACTGCACACCTGATGAAGCAAAATTTGGCAAAGAAAACAAAAATCAGCGCAAGGTACGCATTCAGAAGATTGAACGGAGATGGGCAAGGGAATGGAGGGAATACAGATATGTGACTCCAAAGTACATGAAGAAATTCGCCCTCAATCCTCCATGCCCAAGAGCTCCATTGGCACCTGGCCAAGTAGATGATCCCACAAGCATCAAACGATGTGAGGACTTTCCTGAAGAATGGGCTAAGCGCCAAGCTAAATTGGCAAGACAAGCGAAGGAGGCAGTGAAGAAATTCAATGAGGATTCTGCCACTGCTACTGCTACTGAGGCCTCGGTCAAACCGAGGAAATCCATGCCAAAGAAGCCTGCTCGTAAGACAAGTGCTTCACCAACAGCGCCCTCACGGCCAAGTTCCTCATCAGCGCCCCCACGGCAAATTCCTCACACTGCTACTGCTCCACCAAAGTCCTCAGCTCCTGTGCATCTGGCTACATGTCAAAGGACTGCTGGCCTCTGGTGTTTCAGCAAGTTCCTCAGCTGCACCAAAGTCATCATCTGGCCCGACTCTGCTGAAGACCAAAGCAACAGCTGGACGAGGTCCTCGGCCAAGTCCAAAGAAGAAACAGGTCGCATTCCATGTGCCTTCTGATGATGAACTTGCAGAAATCATCAGAGATAGACAGGTGAAGGCCGCTAGAGCCAAAGGCACATCTGTGCCACTGCTGTTGGATCCGAGAAAATCCTCGATTATATTGATCTCTGGCACAAGGATCCAAACACCCCAATGCCTGATTTTCATCTGACCCCTGGACAAAGTCATATGTTGACCCATTTCATCACTGAAGAGAAATGGAAGTTTGAAAAGGCAAGAGAGATTAAGAAAGCTCAATACAGAATGGAGAAGCTCCTGAAGAAAAACATTGTCAGAATGACACCCGAGGAACTTCTCCAGGCTCAGTCTGAAATTCAAGCCCTCAGCAATGACTTTGATGCCTACTGTGCTGATTGGCAAGGAGCCAAAGTCAGATTCGTCAACCTGACAAAGAAATTCACCAATGTTGCTGCCCCAATGCAACATGAAATTCCTCAGGCTGGAGTCTCAGCTCAGCCGACTGAAGAACATGCCAGCACCGCTGATGAAGTTCAGGCTGCTGATGAAAATGCTAGTTCCAGGGCTGATGATCCCATTCCAGCCGCTGAAGAAATTGCCAGGGCATCCACTAGTGGTGCGCCTGAAGAAACTAAAGAAGTCAGGGCAACTACATCAGTTGTGCCTGAAGAAAATCAACCAGATTCCTCAGCTCCATCTGCACCTACACCAACTCCAATTCTTCCATGTGCATTCGATGTGAAGAAGACCAAGGCTGCAGAGCGAGCTGCAGTGAAGAAAAGGAAGGCATCAGCTGCGTCAAACTCTTCAGCTGCGAAGAAAATGAAGCCAACGACCAGCTCGCTCGAAAATCCAATTGATGTTGTTCCGATTTCCTCCATGCCATCAAAGGACCTTGTTCCTTTTGGAGAAGACTATGAGATCCCAAGCGGATCTGATGAAGAAAATCATTCTGCTGCTTCGTCAGAGCAGATTGATGAAGAAATTAAAGTGAAAGCAATCCCTTCAACCCCAATCATTTCCTCGCCTATGCCTCAGTTCACAGCTGAAGAGGCCGGTGTTGAGGAACTTGAAGAAGATGTGGATATTGGAAGCACAACGCCAGTGATGAACGATGACTTTTGGGAAAGTCAACATACAAATTCTCCACTCTTCACCCCACTCCAACAGATACCTTAGTCCCCTGCACCAACTGTTCAAATGGGCTCTGAAGAAACTCATCCCACTTTATCTGTCCATGAAGAAATTCCAGCCACTAGTGCTGATGAACCTGCTGCTGCTGATCCTCAGACTGCACCTGTTGAGGAACAAGAAATTCCTCAGCCTGAAGAACCTGAGCTCGCGATTCCTGAGGTGGTGATGCAACTCACTGACACCCCTCTGCCAAAGAAAAAGAATCCGTTCTCAAGCAAACAGAAGTTCAAGGCTGAAGATTTCTTTGCCGAGCACGTATTCTTCACTGATTATAATCCATATGATTCTGCTCGCATAAGGAAGAGGCGATTCTGGACTGCCAGCCAAGCCAATTTCTATTCCTCAGTGCTCTTCAACAAAGACAATGTCTTGGATCATGCACATATTCCTCATGTGGACATGGAGTCTCTGCCCGGCTTTGAGCCAGTCCTCAGTGTTCTTCACGACGCATGACTTCTGAATTTCTGCATTGATATCTGTGACTGGAATGAAGAACTCATTCTTCAATTCTATGCAACTCTGCACATCACCGGAGACGCTGAAGACGTGAACTCATGGGTATTAGACTGGATGTCTGAAAATACTCACTACAACGAACCAGAACTTTCAAATCACTATATGCAAGTGCTGATGAAGCCTTTGAAGCCAAGGCAGGCCCACGAACCAAATTCCTCGTCAAGGAATTACTATATGTGCCTCGGACTGTCTATCGAATTCTGACGAAGACAATGAGTCCCATCAAAGGCCACGACTCAAATGATGAAGAAGTCGTTGGCATCATGAAGAATATGCTTTTCAACATCATTCATGGCGTTCCCGTCAACTTCCATGATTTCTTCATGAGGACTCTGGCCAATATTGCTATGTCACCATTCGAGCTGATGCCCTATGCTCCTTGGATTATGAGATTCATCAGGGCAAGATCTTCACTGAATTACAAAGCTGACACTCTGAACCACGGTAGCTTCTTGCCTCCCATTGAAGTCCTCAAACGGACAGTTTCAGTAGCTGATGATAAAGGTAAGGCCGCTGCTGTGATCGATGAAGGCATTCGTCCATTGGATGGTCAATTTCGCAAGACTGCCTCTTACTCTACCAATGACGATTCTGCCACACATGACTCTGCCGCAAATATCTCAGCCAAGCAAAATCCTCAAGCCACAGCACCCAGGGTGATGACTGACCGTGAGTTACTCCTCAGTCTTCATCAGAAGGTTGATCACAATCACAAATGGGTCAAGCATCAGTTTGGTTCAATTCTTCACAACATGACCTCAACACACAATGCAGTGAAGAAAAACCAATACTACCTCCATGAAACCTTCAACCATACCTGGGCTGTTCTCTCTCATGTCTACAGCACTGCAGATCTGAAGAATATGGGTCTCAAGGAAGAATTTGACTGGTCTGCACCTCCACCGAAGAAATTCAAGAAGGTCAAAGTTCCTTCCTTGGTGGCCAGCTCTTATTCTTCATTGCGTGACACTAATGAGTATGAAGATTTGGACGACACTGCGGCAGGCCCTGCTACAACAAACAACCCCGACAACGCTGGCGCTCCTCCATCGACTTGAAATTCTTCAGGGGCGTTAGTCCTCAGTTTCAATCCTTTTGATCATTTGATGACAAAGGGGGAGAAATCTGAGTTAGTCTTCAAGCGGGTCTATATTAAGGGCATTTTTTAAGTTACAACTCTCGTTCTTCTGAAACTCTTATTTGGATCTAGTTGTAATCTTAAACCTGATGGTGCGCTGATACTTTTGTTGCACTATGCTTTGCATGCTTATTCCTCGTTAATGACATTGCACGCATGCTAAATCTCATCAGGCACCATATTTCATCATGCATTTCAAATTCTTCATATTATATATCAAATGCATGTATGAATTACAATATATAGGGGGAGATCTCCATGATTCAACTCTTCAAATGTGCATTGCCTCAAAAGCAAATTCCTCACTATGCACATCTTCAGGGGGAGTTCTACTATATCTTGTAATCAAATTCCTCAATATCAGTGTATGCACTTCATATGTTTATCCCCGTTGAAAACTTAACCTATGTTGTCATCAATTACCAAAAAGGGGGAGATTGTAAGTGCATCTAGTGCCCCTTAGTGATTTTGGTGTATTGAAGACTTATAGGTTAAGGGACTAATGCGTTTGTGAGTGTACAAAGGTCTATAAGTCAATGAGGAGTTTGATATTTACAGAGAAAGTCGACCCCTAAAAATGAA
Organism: Triticum aestivum; assembly: GCF_018294505.1. Lineage (NCBI taxonomy): Eukaryota > Viridiplantae > Streptophyta > Magnoliopsida > Poales > Poaceae > Triticum > Triticum aestivum. The sequence continues at coordinate 843,890,712 of NC_057801.1, read as the reverse complement.
GTTCTTCAACTGAAGACTTTGATATTCTGAAGACTTTCTGAAGACTTTGAAAGTGAAGAAATTGGTGTGACCTTGAAGACTTGGTATTCATTTGTGGAACATGAAGCGTGAAGACTTTTGTTTTTGTAGTTTCATTTTCTCTTTCTTGAGCCATAGGAAACACCGTACTATTAAAGGGGGTCGATGAAATACTAAGGAAAAATTTCCATGTGATGCTCAACTCAAAATCCTACACCTACCAATCCCTTCGAGTGAAGCCTTTGGAAATCTCATACAGTTCAGTCACTTTCTTCAGTGACAGAGACGAAGTTCTTCTGGTCACTAATGAATTTGTTCTGACTGAGGAGTTAGGAATTCGTCAGTACGAATTACCTACACAGTGAGGAACATGATAGCCTTGAGGAATTTGAGAGTCAAATTTCCGACCGTTGCTGTGCTGCGCGTCAGCTGTCCCAAAATATCTTATCCACCTAACGGTCATATCATTGAGGGGCATTTATGTCTTATCATGTCGGGCTGCTCCCTAGGCTATTTGCCCCCTACAACCACTAGCTGGTTGCCTGCTCCAAGAGAACTTGACACTTGTCATTTGAGAGCAACCCATCCTCCAAGGACTTTGAGCGAAAATCATCGAGTGAGGAAAACCCAAAACCAAACCCCTACAAACCCAAAGTGATTGAGCATCACTGAAGAAATTGATTCTGCGTGGATCCGACGCTTGTTACCTTTGAAGACTGTGCTTCTTCCAGACGTTTAGGCGTCAAGGTCTAGAGCATTCAAGAGGAATTGTGGATCGCCGAGTGACCAAGTCTGTGAAGGTTTGGAAGTCGCCTGAAGACTTACCACGAGTGATTGGATGAGGTCTGCGTGACCTTAGTTCAAGGAGAATACGGTGAGGACTGGGTGTCCTGAGCTGCGTGCTCAGCGACTGGGTGTCCGGGACCGTGTGTCCTCGAGTTTAAATACTCAGCCGCTCCAACCAGACGTACAACTGAGACAGCAGTTGGAACTGGTCTACCAAATCATTGTCTTCACCAACCTACTGGTTCTATTTCCTCAACCCTTTCATTTCCTCATTACCATGTTGAGTGTTTGTTCATATCTGTGTTTGAAGACTTTGACTGAAGACTTTCTCAATTTCCTCAGTTCAATTTCTTCAGTCTGTTTGTCTTCATCTTGTGATATCCTGTGATTACGCTTTCTGTACTCTATGCTAGTCTTCATTTCATCATGATGACCATGCTTGTATTCTGTTATGCTTACTTCTGAGTACTTATTCCGCTGCTAATAGTTCTTCACTAAGGAATTTCCTCACCGGCAAATTCCTCAGTGAAGAATTCATAAAAATCGCCTATTCACCCCCCCCTCTAGTTGACATAACGCACTTTCAATAAGCACATGGCCAATCCCAAGAAGGTGGAGTCGCTTGAGCTACCGGGGTTGTCCGGGATCAGAAACCGATGAATGTACCTTGATCATGACAACAAAGGCCTTGGGTCTTTGAGATATGCGTTGTCGTAGAAAGAAACTGTTGCCCGCTACTATTGGAAGGTAAGAAGAGGATTAACCATCTTACAAAGGAACCACCCATTAACTGCTGAGATCTAATCTGTCTAATGAGTCCACAGATATGTGGGCATAAACTCTCGGAGGCCCTTCACCCGCGCCAGATTGGACGTCATCGAGGTAGGTAGAGACCGAAGAGATACTTATTGCAACACGCCACCACTGCCACGACCACGTAGAGGTCACCCCATAATCAAAAACCTAAGGAAAGAAGTTGAAAGGACAGATGGTTTCCAACTCCCTTCTTCACCGTTAGGCCACCGAACAGGGAAGAGAAGGTGGCTGATGCGGTAGCAGGGGGCAAGCTCCGGCGGCAGCGACTATGATTGTGGACGTATGGTCTGCTATCAATCCACATTAGTTGAAGGTGACTATTGGCCTGGCGCGTTGGGAAAGAGGCGAAGAAACTGAGAGACACTCGTTGGTTTTAGTATTTTCTTTCTTTTAATTTTTTACTGAATTCAGTCCCTTTTTTTATTGTCTTTCTTTTCAATAAATGTCCATAATTTTTCAGAAACAATTAATGTTCTAAAATGTTTTCAGTTTGTAAAAAAATGTTTGCCTTCAAAACAAGTGTTCTAATTTTTCTGAAAATGTTAAATGTGTTCAAATTTTGCATTCATTCAAATATGTTCACCTTATTTAGTGGTCACTAATATAAAAAATGCTAAACACAGTTTCTAAAAATGCTAAACACAGTTCTACTATATCTTGTAATCAAATTCCTCAATATGAGTGTATGCACTTCATATGTTTATCCCCGTTGAAAACTTAACCTATGTTGTCATGAATTACCAAAAAGGGGGAGATTGTAAGTGCATCTAGTACCCCTTAGTGATTTTGGTGTATTGAAGACTTATAGGTTAAGGGACTAATGCGTTTGTGAGTGTACACAGGTCTATAAGTCAATGAGGAGTTTGATATTTACAGAGAAAGTCGACCCCTAAAAATGAAGTTCTTCAACTGAAGACTTTGATATTCTGAAGACTTCCTGAAGACTTTGAAAGTGAAGAAATTGGTGTGACCTTGAAGACATGGTATTCATTTGTGGAACATGAAGCGTGAAGACTTTTGTTTTCGTAGTTTCATTTTCTCTTTCTTGAGTCATAGGAAACACCGTACTGTTAAAGGGGGTCGAGGAAATACTATGAAAAAATTTCCATGTGATGCTCAACTCAAAATCCTACACCTACCAATCCCTTCGAGTGAAGCCTTTGGAAATCTCATACAGTTCAGTCACTTTCTTCAATGACAGAGACGAAGTTCTTATGGTCACTGATGAATTTGTTCTGACTGAGGAGTTAGGAATTCGTCAGTACGAATTACCTACACAGTGAGGAACATGATAGCCTTGAGGAATTTGAGAGTCAAATTTCCGACCGTTGCTGTGCTGCGCGCCAGCTGTCCCAAAATATCTTATCCACCTAACGGTCATATCATTGAGGGGCATTTATGTCTTATCATGTCGGGCTGCTCCCTAGGCTATAAATAGCCGCCCCCTACAACCACTAGCTAGTTGGCTGCTCCGAGAGAACTTGACATTTGTCATTTGAGAGCAACCCATCCTCCGAGGACTTTGAGCGAAAATCATCGAGTGAGGAAAACCCAAAACCAAAGCCCTACAAACCCAAAGTGATTGAGCATCACTGAAGAAATTGATCCTGCGTGGATCCGACGCTTGTTACCTTTGAAGACTGTGCTTCTTCCAGACGGTTAGGCATCAAGGTCTAGAGCATCCAAGAGGAATTATGAATCGCCGAGTGACCAAGTCTGTGAAGGTTTGGAAGTCGCCTGAAGACTTACCACGAGTGATTGGACGAGGCCTGCATGACCTTAATTCAAGGAGAATACGGTGAGGACTGGGTGTCCTGAGCTGCGTGCTCAGCGACTGGGTGTCCGGGACTGTGTGTCCTCGAGTTTAAATACTCAGCCGCTCCAACCATACGTACAACTGAGACAACAGTTGGAACTGGTCTACCAAATCATTGTCTTCACCAACCTACTGGTTCTATTTCCTCAACCCTTTCATTTCCTCATTACTGTGTTGAGTGTTTGTTCATATCTGTGTTTGAAGACTTTGACTGAAGACTTTCTCAATTTCGTCAGTTCAATTTCTTCAGTCTGTTTGTCTTCATCTTGTGATATCCTGTGATTACGCTTTCTGTACTCTGTGCTAGTCTTCATTTCATCATGATGACCATGCTTGTATTCTGTTATGCTTACTTCTGAGTACTTATTCCGCTGCTAATAGTTCTTCACTAAGGAATTTCCTCACCGGCAAATTCCTCAGTGAAGAATTCATAAAAATCGCCTATTCACCCCCCTCTAGTCGACATAACACACTTTCAATTGGTATTAGAGCAAGGTACTCCCTTGTTCTGTGTGATTTTGGTTTAACCGCCTGGAGTTTTAGTTATGTCGACCGCAGGTATGATCAAGGTCTCGGCTGGGTGTCCTACCTTTGATGGGACGGACTACCCCTACTGGAAAAACAAGATGCGAATGCATCTCGAGGCTATTGACAACGATCTCTGGTATGTTGTGGAAAATGGTGTTCCCTCTGTCTCACCCTCACTGAACGCTACCGATGTGAAGAGATTTAAGCAACTCGATTCTCAAGCGAAGAATATCATATGTGGCCATCTGAGTAAAGGACAGTATGGAAGAGTGAGTGCTTTGGAAACTGCTAAGCTAATCTGGGATAGGCTGTCCAAAGTGAATGAAGGAGTCTCAACTCAGCGTGACTCTCGAGTTGATGTTCTTCGGAATCTCTTCAACCGCTTCAAAAGACTCGACAATGAAAATGTCCAACAAACCTTTGATCGCCTCACTGACATCTCAAATGAGCTTCAAGCCCCCGGTGCCACTGACATCACTGACCATGAGGTGGTGAAGAAACTGTTGAGATCACTTGATTCCTCATTTGATACTCTTGGTCTGATGATACAAGAAGGGCTGACTACAAGTCTCTTGATCCTGCCGATATCCTCGAAAGGCTAAATACTCACGAGTTCCAGCTTGCTGAAAAGAGAGATCTCTATGGTTCGAGCTATGACAAACCACGTGCCCTGAAGGCCAAGGTTGTGTCTGAGTCCGAATGTGAGGACTCTGGTAGTAGCCTTGGTGATCCTGAAGAATTGAGCCAGGAGCTAGCACTGCTCGTGAAGAAATTCCAGAAGTTCTCAAGACGTGGTCGCTTTGGAAAATCCTCAAGAAGCAGTGATTCCTCAGCAAGTGACTATAAGAGAAGACTGTGCCACAAATGCAAGAAACCTGGTCATTATATTCAAGATTGTCCTCAGTGGGAAAAGGAATTGAAGAAGAAGAAATACAAGGATTACAGTTCTGATGATGCGAAGAAGAAGAAGAAATCGTCAAAATCTTCGTCATCAAAATCCTCGAAGTCTTCATCTCACAAGAAGAGCAGCTCCAAGAAGGCTCGGGCATTCATTGGCAAGGAAATGGACTCTGAAGCTGAATCTGAGGAAAATGAGGAAGAGGAGGCGTCTGAAGAATCCGAATCTGGTGTGGCGAGTCTGGCCTTCGCTACTGCTTTCCTTAGCAAGTCCATCTTCAACACTGAAGAAACTGACCCCACCGACAAGCCTGATGAAGATAATGATGACTACGCTCCCACCTATTGCTTCATGGCAAAAGGTGCAAAGGTACTCAAATATACCTCCTCTGAATCTAGTGAAAATGAATCTGATGAGAAGCTCAAGCCCAGCTACTCTAAACTTGCAAAGATTGCTGTAAAACAACAAAGGGCTTTTGAAAAGGTTCAAAACATGCTAGACAAAAGTGATGATATGTTGGGTGAAGAAATGGATCGCACTAAAGCCCTGACTGAAAAATCTTCAGAGACTTCAGTCTAGGTTTGATAACCTTCAAATTCATCATAACACTCTCTTATCTGATCATGAGAAACTTTCTTATGAATTTCTTCAAAGAAAGCAAGATCTTGAGAAGCTAAGAGTGAGTTATGAAGATCTTCAGAAGGAGCGCGATTCATTACTTGCTCAACAAATCAGCACTTCTCAGGAAGAATTTGTTCCTCCATGCTTAAAGTGCATTGAACGTGAATCTGCTAATTCTTCACCTGAATGTTCAAATGCTTCAACTGTTACAAATTCTTCACCTGCCTCTGCTATCACTAATTCCTCATCTGAGGACATTGCTAGTATCACTGACGATGCAGGGCTGAAGGAATTGTACATGACATGCATGTACAAAAGCCTCAAAGGGCATCAGATTCTTTGTGATGTGCTCAAAAAGCAGATCCTCAACAGAAACCCTAGGAAAGAGGGTATTGCCTTTGAGAGGAAACTTAATGCTGATGGAACATATTGGAAGCCTGAGCAGTACCCCAAAACCTCATGGGTTGCTGCAAAGGGACCTCCAGTTGATCCATCCAAGTTATCTGGCTTTACATGTGAATCTCCTCATTCTTCTGATGAATCATTTGACTCCAACTATAAACTGTTCAAAAATCCGAATGGTGAAGTATTTGCTAGATATGTTGGGACTAACTGCAGGAACGGTTCCCCTATGAAGAAAATCTGGGTTCCCAAAAGTTATCTTGAAGGTCTTCAGGTGAATGTCCTCATGACACCACCTGTGAAGAATAGGAACCCCAGAACAAACTCTTCATATGGACCTAATTCTTCATATGGATCCAAGTCCTCATATGGACCAAATTCCTCACGTGGATCAAATTCCTCAAATGGATCAAAGTCCTCATATGATTATCATCGTGCTAACAACTCTGTTTCGCAGGGTAGAGCTAAGGGCTACGAATATGCACATTATTCTTCAAATCATTATGTTCATAAGTCCTCGAAGAATTTCTCTGCTTATTCATATGCTTACCCTAACCCCTCTTATGTGAAACAAAATGGTTTGGCTTCTATGTCACCATTCTCGTATGGTGCTCACAGAGTGATGGACTCTTTGCCACCCCTTCAGATGTGGGTGGTGAAGAAAAAGAACTAATCTCTTCTGCAGGGTCAGGTCTCCAGATGTGCCTTAACGTCTGAAGAATTTGCTGGGGACCTGACAAAATTGCCTGAAAGGATGCAGGCTAACCATGATAAAATGAACTTTCTTTTCACACGTCCTCATACTGCTATATCTGTTTACCGCTTGATGAAATTCATCTGATGAACTTGATATCATATTCTTCACTGATGAAGCATATGAGATTGTAAGTTACACTAATTCATCTGCAGGATGATCAACCCAAAACCACTGAATGGGTCATCGATAGTGGATGTACAAACCACATGACTGGTGACAAGAATCTTTTGATGGATGCTCCCTTATCACCGTCACATCTGAAGCATATCATCTTTGCTGACAAAGGAAAAAGTCAGGTATTGGGTCTTGGTAAGGTTGCGATCTCTAAGGATAAACACATGGACAAAGTCATGCTTGTTGAGTCCTTAGGATACAACCTCATGTCAGTCTCAATGCTTGGTGATCTTGATATGGTTGTTGTCTTTGGCAAGTATCGATGTGTTGTGATTATGGAAGCTGACAATTCCAAAGTCTTCGAAGGCTTTAGGAGAGGAGATTTGTATATTGTTGATTTCTCTACAGGACCACAACCAGCCGTGTGTCTACTTGCAAAAGCTTCAGAAGGCTGGCTATGGCATCGACGACTTGGTCACGCAGGCATGAGGAATTTGCACACGCTTGCAAAGAAGAAGCATGTCATTGGCATTGAGAATGTCAAATTCCTCAAGGATCACTTATGCGGAGCCTGTGAAGCTGGAAAAATGACCAAGGCCAAGCATCCAGTGAAGACTATCATGACCACTACTCGTCCATTCGAATTGCTTCACATGGACCTCTTCGGACCTAATCATTACTCAGCAGTCACTAATGATGCATCTCTATATGGTTTTGTCATTGTTGATGATTACTCTCGATATACATGGGTACACATTGTTACTTACAAACATGAAGTGCAGGAAGTCTTCAAACGATTTTCCTCGAGGGCTTCAACCAACTTTGGTGTGAAGATCAAGCACATCAGAAGTGACAATGGAACCGAGTTCAATAATTCCGGTCTTGATGACTATCTTGGTGAGCTTGGTATTACTCATGAGTTATCTGCTCCTTATACTCCTCAGCAAAATGGCGTTGTGGAGCGCAAGAACAGAACTCTTGTTGAGATGGCTTGCACTATGCTTGATGAATACAAAACGCCTCATCGTTTTTCGATCGATGCAATTGATACTGCGTGCCACATCATCAACAGAGTATATCTTCACAAATTCTTCAAGAAGACGGCCTATGAACTCCTCACTGACAAGAAACCCAATGTGAGTTATTTCAAAGTCTTCGGTGCTAAATGTTGGATTAGAGATCCTCACCACAATTCTAAATTTGCACCGAAAGCACATAAAGGTTTTATGCTTGGTTACGGAAAGGACTCGCACACCTACAAAGTCTTCAACATTGTTCTTCACAAGATTGTTGACACTGTAGATGTGCGGTTCGATGAAACTAATGGCTCGCAAAGAGAGCACCTACCTTCTGTGTTAGATGAACCAGCACCTGAGGATTCTATCAAGTTCAAGGCAACTGAGGATGTCATTCCTACTGAAGAATTTGCTGAAGAATTCATTCCAGTATGCGAAGAACGTCGAGCTGACGCACCTGAAGATAATGCTGAAGACAATGGTGCTGAGGAAAATGATCAAATACCTCAACGACAACCAGCTCATCCTCGCGTTGCAAAAGAAGTACAAGTTGACAAGATCATCGATGACATTGAAGCGCCAGGTCCTCTCACACGCTCAAAAGCTTCACATTTATCTAACTTTTGTGGGCACTATGCTTTTGTCTCTATCACAGAGCCCACTAAGGTAGATGAAGCATTTTTGGAGCCGGAGTGGATTCAGGCTATGCAAGAAGAATTACATCAGTTCGAGCTCAACAATGTCTGGGAACTGGTCAAACGTCCAGATCCTCGCAAGCATAATATCATTGGCACAAAGTGGATCTACCGCAACAAGCAAGATGAAAATGGCCTTGTGGTAAGGAATAAGGCACGACTGGTAGCTCAAGGCTACACATAGGTTGAAGGAATTGATTTCGATGAAACTTTTGCACCTGTTGCTAGACTTGAGGCTATTCGCATATTACTTGCTTATGCTAATCATCATGATATCATCTTATATCAAATGGATGTGAAAAGTGCATTCCTCAATGGTAAGCTTGAGGAAGAAGTATATATTGCTCAACCCCTAGGTTTTGAAGATCCAAAGAATCCTGACAAAGTCTTCAGACTTAATAAGGCCCTCTATGGCCTCAAGCAAGCCCCTCGGGCGTGGTATGATACATTGAAGGAATTCTTCATGAAGAATGGCTTCACACCCGGTTCACTCGACCCTACTCTCTTTACTAAATCTTATGATGGTGAACTATTTGTGTGCCAGATATATGTTGATGATATTATCTTTGGCTGTACTAACCAATGTTATAGTGATGAATTTGCCTATATGATGAGTGAAGAATATCAAATGTCTATGATGGGAGAGTTGAAATTCTTCTTAGGTCTTCAAATTCGTCAACAGCGCAATGGCATATTCATATCTCAGGAGAAATACCTCAAAGATGTACTGAGGAAATTCGACATGCAAGATTGCAAAGGCGTCAAAATTCCTATGCCCACAAAAGGCCATCTATGCACTGATGAAAATGGTATTGACTTCGATCACAAGGTATACCGCTCCATGATTGGTTCTTTATTGTACTTATGTGCATCTAGGCCAGATATAATGCTTAGTGTTTGCATGTGTGCCTGATTTCAAGCTGCACCGAAGGAATCACACCATAAGGCTGTGAAGCATATTCTTCGATATCTAGCTCACACACCAACACTAGGATTATGGTACCCCAAGGGCTCTGCTTTTGATCTCATTGGATATGGTGATCGTGTGGACCGCAAGTCAACTTTTGGCACTTGTCATTTCCTCGGACGATCTTTGGTCTGTTGGTCCTCGAAGAAACAGAACTGCGTATCACTGTCTACTGCGGAAGCTGAATACATTGCTGCTGGCTCTTGCTGTGCTCAACTGCTTTGGATGAAGCAAACACTCAAGGACTATGGCGTCAACGTGAAGAATGTGCCTCTCCTCTGCGACAATGAGAGTGCCATCAAGATTGCTCACAACCCAGTTCAGCACTCGAAGACAAAGCACATTCAGATTCGTCATCATTTTCTTTGTGATCATGTGTTGAAGGGCGACATCTCCATCGAGCACGTGAAGACTGAAGAACAGCTAGCTGATATCTTCACTAAGCCCTTGGATGAGAAGAGATTTAGCAAGTTGCGGTGTGAGCTAAATATCTTAGAATCTTCGAATGTTCTTTGAAAAGGACACACATCCTAACACTTATGCAAAATTGATGACTTAGATGTGCAACACATGAAGAAACGTTTTTCTTCAATCAATGAAGAATAACACTCTAAGTGTGAAGAAATTAATGAAGAATTTGATTCTTAGAACCCTACGACAATTGTACGCGGTGTCTGAAATCATCATTCTTATACGGTGGGTCACGCCACCACAAAAAGTTGAAAATCTTCAATTTGAGTTTTTTTGGTATTGAAATTCTTCAGTTTTTCAAATTCTTCAACTTTGCAAAATCTTCACTGTTCACTTCGTTTTTCTTCATTGGCTATATATATATATATGAGTTTATGTCCTCTACAACATTCACTTATAGCTATTTCTTCAAGTTTTTTTCCGCTAAGTGAATGTGATCGGACCCTTCCCTCTCTATGCTATACTCAACCCAATCTATTCACAAATTCTTCATATGCGTTCTATTTGAAACTCGTTCAAAATCTTCAGTGTGTCCTTGTCAGCTGAAGAAATTGTGAACGAAACTTTAAAACAAATCTTATCCAAATTTTCGGTTTTGCCGCTCAATCTGTTCCGCATCCCACGATGCATTATTCTATTCACCCATGATCGTACACGATCTCCACTACACAGTACGTGGGTGACACATGTCGCGTGAAGGAGAAAGGGCAGGGGCATGTTCGTCCCAAATCTTCGGGCGAACAGTTTTTCACCGTGTCTATAAATACCCTTCTCCCCTTCCTCACTTCATTTACTCCGCTCGATCGCTACTCTCTCACTCGAGCTCCTCAAACCCTAGCGCCGCTGCTACTCCATCGTCGTCGGTGAGGAAGAGCTTCGCTGCCTCGACCTCGTCGCCGTCGTACTCACGCCGACCGCGGAAATCTTCACTCCGCCGCCGCCGTAGTTGTCTTCCTCCGCCGAGTTAGGGCAAGGAAGATCTAACCTGACGAACTTCCCATCTGTTCTTCTCAGTTCGTCGTGTTCTTCACTTCAGGTAATTAAAAGTTACTTTTATTACTCGCTTTGATTCTCAAGCTTTCCTGAAAATCTTCAAAGGTGTTTATTCTTCAAATCTTCACACATATGAACACCACACACATCATATGATCCTGAACTGTTTCTCTAAGCAATTATTTTCTTCAAGATTCCCTAATTGTGTGGATCTTCGATCTGTACAACTCTGGAACCTAAGACAAGAACGCTTAGTGAAATTCCTCAAGGTTCATCTGGTCAAATTCCTCAAAACTTGTTCTTTTCGAAAAACCTTCTCAGAACGCATATGAGCTCTCCGAATTCCTCGCACCTGTACTCTGTTCATAGGTACTCATGTCTGCTGCTGAATCACTAGGTTCTCATCAACTTAACTCATTTGCAGCATTCCTCGAAGAAAAACCGCATACTTCTTCAGAGAACTCAATTGTTCAAATTCCTCAACTGAAGAATATGGCAGACGGTAAGAAGCCGCAGAAAGGAGGAAAGAAACCTGAGGTTATGACTGCATTTGAAATCCCTAAGGAAATTTATGCTGACTACTGCACACCTGATGAAGCAAAATTTGGCAAAGAAAACAAAAATCAGCGCAAGGTACGCATTCAGAAGATTGAACGGAGATGGGCAAGGGAATGGAGGGAATACAGATATGTGACTCCAAAGTACATGAAGAAATTCGCCCTCAATCCTCCATGCCCAAGAGCTCCATTGGCACCTGGCCAAGTAGATGATCCCACAAGCATCAAACGATGTGAGGACTTTCCTGAAGAATGGGCTAAGCGCCAAGCTAAATTGGCAAGACAAGCCAAGGAGGCAGTGAAGAAATTCAATGAGGATTCTGCCACTGCTACTGCTACTGAGGCCTCGGTCAAACCGAGGAAATCCATGCCAAAGAAGCCTGCTCGTAAGACAAGTGCTTCACCAACAGCGCCCTCACGGCCAAGTTCCTCATCAGCGCCCCCACGGCAAATTCCTCACACTGCTACTGCTCCACCAAAGTCCTCAGCTCCTGTGCATCTGGCTACATGTCAAAGGACTGCTAGCCTCTGGTGTTTCAGCAAGTTCCTCAGCTGCACCAAAGTCATCATCTGGCCCGACTCTGCTGAAGACCAAAGCAACAGCTGGACGAGGTCCTCGGCCAAGTCCAAAGAAGAAACAGGTCGCATTCCATGTGCCTTCTGATGATGAAGCTTCTGATGATGAACTTGCAGAAATCATCAGAGATAAACAGGTGAAGGCCGCTAGAGCCAAAGGCACATCTGTGCCACTGCTGTTGGATCCGAGAAAATCCTCGATTATATTGATCTCTGGCACAAGGATCCAAACACCCCAATGCCTGATTTTCATCTGACCCCTGGACAAAGTCATATGTTGACCCATTTCATCACTGAAGAGAAATGGAAGTTTGAAAAGGCAAGAGAGATTAAGAAAGCTCAATACAGAATGAAGAAGCTCCTGAAGAAAAACATTGTCAGAATGACTCCCGAGGAACTTCTCCAGGCTCAGTCTGAAATTCAAGCCCTCAACAATGACTTTGATGCCTACTATGCTGATTGGCAAGGAGCCAAAGTCAGATTCGTCAACCTGACAAAGAAATTCACCAATGTTGCTGCCCCAATGCAACATGAAATTCCTCAGGCTGGAGTCTCAGCTCAGCCGACTGAAGAACATGCCAGCACCGCTAATGAAGTTCAGGCTGCTGATGAAAATGCTAGTTCCAGGGCTGATGATCCCATTCCAGCCGCTGAAGAAATTGCCAGGGCATCCACTAGTGGTGCGCCTGAAGAAACTGAAGAAGTCAGGGCAACTACATCAGTTGTGCCTGAAGAAAATCAACCAGATTCCTCAGCTCCATCTGCACCTACACCAACTCCAATTCTTCCATGTGCATTCGATGTGAAGAAGACCAAGGCTGCAGAGCGAGCTGCAGTGAAGAAAAGGAAGGCATCAGCTGCGTCAAACTCTTCAGCTGCGAAGAAAATGAAGCCAACGACCAGCTCGCTCGAAAATCCAATTGATGTTGTTCCGATTTCCTCCATGCCATCAAAGGACCTTGTTCCTTTTGGAGAAGACTATGAGATCCCAAGCGGATCTGATGAAGAAAATCATTCTGCTGCTTCGTCAGAGCAGATTGATGAAGAAATTAAAGTGAAAGCAATCCCTTCAACCCCAATCATTTCCTCGCCTATGCCTCAGTTCACAGCTGAAGAGGCCGGTGTTGAGGAACTTGAAGAAGATGTGGATATTGGAAGCACAACGCCAGTGATGAACGATGACTTTTGGGGAAGTCAACATACAAATTCTCCACTCTTCACCCCACTCCAACAGATACCTCAGTCCCCTGCACCAACTGTTCAAATGGGCTCTGAAGAAACTCATCCCACTTTATCTGTCCATGAAGAAATTCCAGCCACTAGTGCTGATGAACCTGCTGCTGCTGATCCTCAGACTGCACCTGTTGAGGAACAAGAAATTCCTCAGCCTGAAGAACCTGAGCTCGCGATTCCTGAGGTGGTGATGCAACTCACTGACACCCCTCTGCCAAAGCAAAAGAATCCGTTCTCAAGCAAACAGAAGTTCAAGGCTGAAGATTTCTTTGCCGAGCACGTATTCTTCACTGATTATAATCCATATGATTCTGCTCGCATAAGGAAGAGGCGATTCTGGACTGCCAGCCAAGCCAATTTCTATTCCTCAGTGCTCTTCAACAAAGACAATGTCTTGGATCATGCACATATTCCTCATGTGGACATGGAGTCTCTGCCCGGCTTTGAGCTAGTCCTCAGTGTTCTTCACGACGCAGGACTTCTGAATTTCTGCATTGATATCTGTGACTGGAATGAAGAACTCATTCTTCAATTCTATGCAACTCTGCACATCACCGGAGACGCTGAAGACGTGAACTCATGGGTATTAGACTGGATGTCTGAAAATACTCACTACAACGAACCAGAACTTTCAAATCACTATATGCAAGTGCTGATGAAGCCTTTGAAGCCAAGGCAGGCCCACGAACCAAATTCCTCGTCAAGGAATTACTATATGTGCCTCGGACTGCCTATCGAATTCTGACGAAGACAATGAGTCCCATCAAAGGCCACGACTCAAATGATGAAGAAGTCGTTGGCATCATGAAGAATATGCTTTTCAACATCATTCATGGCGTTCCCGTCAACTTCCATGATTTCTTCATGAGGACTCTGGCCAATATTGCTATGTCACCATTCGAGCTGATGCCCTATGCTCCTTGGATTATGAGATTCATCAGGGCAAGATCTTCACTGAATTACAAAGCTGACACTCTGAACCACGGTAGCTTCTTGCCTCCCATTGAAGTCCTCAAACGGACAGTTTCAGCAGCTGATGATAAAGGTAAGGCCGCTGCTGTGATCGATGAAGGCATTCGTCCATTGGATGGTCAATTTCGCAAGACTGCCTCTTACTCTACCAATGACGATTCTGCCACACATGACTCTGCCGCAAATATCTCAGCCAAGCAAAATCCTCAAGCCACAGCACCCAGGGTGATGACTGACCATGAGTTACTCCTCAGTCTTCATCAGAAGGTTGATCACAATCACAAATGGGTCAAGCGTCAGTTTGGTTCAATTCTTCACAACATGACCTCAACACACAATGCAGTGAAGAAAAACCAATACTACCTCCATGAAACCTTCAACCATACCTGGGCTGTTCTCTCTCATGTCTACAGCACTGCAGATCTGAAGAATATGGGTCTCAAGGAAGAATTTGACTGGTCTGCACCTCCACCGAAGAAATTCAAGAAGGTCAAAGTTCCTTCCTTGGTGGCCAGCTCTTATTCTTCATTGCGTGACACTAATGAGTATGAAGATTTGGACGACACTGCGGTAGGCCCTGCTACAACAAACAACCCCGACAACGCTGGCGCTCCTCCATCGACTTGAAATTCTTCAGGGGCGTTAGTCCTCAGTTTCAATCCTTTTGATCATTTGATGACAAAGGGGGAGAAATCTGAGTTAGTCTTCAAGCGGGTCTATATTAAGGGCATTTTTTAAGTTACAACTCTCGTTCTTCTGAAACTCTTATTTGGATCTAGTTGTAATCTTAAACCTGATGGTGCGCTGATACTTTTGTTGCACTATGCTTTGCATGCTTATTCCTTGTTAATGACATTGCACGCATGCTAAATCTCATCAGGCACCATATTTCATCATGCATTTCAAATTCTTCATATTATATATCAAATGCATGTATGAATTACAATATATAGGGGGAGATCTCCATGATTCAACTCTTCAAATGTGCATTGCCTCAAAAGCAAATTCCTCACTATGCACATCTTCAGGGGGAGTTCTACTATATCTTGTAATCAAATTCCTCAATATCAGTGTATGCACTTCATATGTTTATCCCCGTTGAAAACTTAACCTATGTTGTCATCAATTACCAAAAAGGGGGAGATTGTAAGTGCATCTAGTGCCCCTTAGTGATTTTGGTGTATTGAAGACTTATAGGTTAAGGGACTAATGCGTTTGTGAGTGTACAAAGGTCTATAAGTCAATGAGGAGTTTGATATTTACAGAGAAAGTCGACCCCTAAAAATGAAGTTCTTCAACTGAAGACTTTGATATTCTGAAGACTTTCTGAAGACTTTGAAAGTGAAGAAATTGGTGTGACCTTGAAGACTTGGTATTCATTTGTGGAACATGAAGCGTGAAGACTTTTGTTTTTGTAGTTTCATTTTCTCTTTCTTGAGCCATAGGAAACACCGTACTATTAAAGGGGGTCGATGAAATACTAAGGAAAAATTTCCATGTGATGCTCAACTCAAAATCCTACACCTACCAATCCCTTCGAGTGAAGCCTTTGGAAATCTCATACAGTTCAGTCACTTTCTTCAGTGACAGAGACGAAGTTCTTCTGGTCACTAATGAATTTGTTCTGACTGAGGAGTTAGGAATTCGTCAGTACGAATTACCTACACAGTGAGGAACATGATAGCCTTGAGGAATTTGAGAGTCAAATTTCCGACCGTTGCTGTGCTGCGCGTCAGCTGTCCCAAAATATCTTATCCACCTAACGGTCATATCATTGAGGGGCATTTATGTCTTATCATGTCGGGCTGCTCCCTAGGCTATAAATAGCCGCCCCCTACAACCACTAGCTGGTTGCCTGCTCCAAGAGAACTTGACACTTGTCATTTGAGAGCAACCCATCCTCCAAGGACTTTGAGCGAAAATCATCGAGTGAGGAAAACCCAAAACCAAACCCCTACAAACCCAAAGTGATTGAGCATCACTGAAGAAATTGATCCTGCGTGGATCCGACGCTTGTTACCTTTGAAGACTGTGCTTCTTCCAGACGTTTAGGCGTCAAGGTCTAGAGCATTCAAGAGGAATTGTGGATCGCCGAGTGACCAAGTCTGTGAAGGTTTGGAAGTCGCCTGAAGACTTACCACGAGTGATTGGATGAGGTCTGTGTGACCTTAGTTCAAGGAGAATACGGTGAGGACTGGGTGTCCTGAGCTGCGTGCTCAGCGACTGGGTGTCCGGGACTGTGTGTCCTCGAGTTTAAATACTCAGCCGCTCCAACCAGACGTACAACTGAGACAGCAGTTGGAACTGATCTACCAAATCATTGTCTTCACCAACCTACTGGTTCTATTTCCTCAACCCTTTCATTTCCTCATTACCGTGTTGAGTGTTTGTTCATATCTGTGTTTGAAGACTTTGACTGAAGACTTTCTCAATTTCCTCAGTTCAATTTCTTCAGTCTGTTTGTCTTCATCTTGTGATATCCTGTGATTACGCTTTCTGTACTCTATGCTAGTCTTCATTTCATCATGATGACCATGCTTGTATTCTGTTATGCTTACTTCTGAGTACTTATTCCGCTGCTAATAGTTCTTCACTAAGGAATTTCCTCACCGGCAAATTCCTCAGTGAAGAATTCATAAAAATCGCCTATTCACCCCCCCCTCTAGTTGACATAACGCACTTTCAATAAGCACATGGCCAAGCCCAAGAAGGTGGAGTCGCTTGAGCTACCGGGGTTGTCCGGGATCAGAAACCGATGAATGTACCTTGATCATGACAACAAAGGCCTTGGGTCTTTGAGATATGCGTTGTCGTAGAAAGAAACTGTTGCCCGCTACTATTGGAAGGTAAGAAGAGGATTAACCATCTTACAAAGGAACCACCCATTAACTGCTGAGATCTAATCTGTCTAATGAGTCCACAGATATGTGGGCATAAACTCTCGGAGGCCCTTCACCCGCGCCAGATTGGACGTCATCGAGGTAGGTAGAGACCGAAGAGATACTTATTGCAACACGCCACGACTGCCACGACCACGTAGAGGTCACCCCATAATCAAAAACCTAAGGAAAGAAGTTGAAAGGACAGATGGTTTCCAACTCCCTTCTTCACCGTTAGGCCACCGAACAGGGAAGAGAAGGTGGCTGATGCGGCAGCAGGGGGCAAGCTCCGGCGGCAGCGACTATGATTGTGGACGTATGGTCTGCTATCAATCCACATTAGTTGAAGGTGACTATTGGCCTGGCGCGTTGGGAAAGAGGCGAAGAAACTGAGAGACACTCGTTGGTTTTAGTATTTTCTTTCTTTTAATTTTTTACTGAATTCAGTCTCTTTTTTTATTGTCTTTCTTTTCAATAAATGTCCATAATTTTTCAGAAACAATTAATGTTCTAAAATGTTTTCAGTTTGTAAAAAAATGTTTGCCTTCAAAACAAGTGTTCTAATTTTTCTGAAAATGTTAAATGTGTTCAAATTTTGCATTCATTCAAATATGTTCACCTTATTTAGTGGTCACTAATATAAAAAAATGCTAAACACAGTTTCTAAAAATGCTAATGTGTTTCCAACAAAATGTTTGATACATTTTAAAAATGTCCAGTTTTTCAACTATTATTTTCAAACTTTAAAAATATTCACCTTTGAAAATTCACTATTTAAAACAAATTATTTTTATCAATCAATAACCTTCTAAATCTGTTGCAGAAATCGGTATTTCAGAGGCACACAAAAGGACAAAAAATCGCTACACATGTATTTTTATCAATCAATAACCTTCTAAATCTGTTCAACAAACACCGTCGTGGGCCGGCCCATATCCCATTTTTATGTATGATTCAATGACAAATAGACGGACAATGCGTCAAATAGGCGTTAAACTGACATCGAAAGAGCCACCTAGAAGCATCCCAAAACTGGTGGAGGCTTCCAAAACGATGGTACATGGTGCAATCCAAAAATTTGTTTGATGGGTTGTCCTAACAGGGCCGTCTCCAGAAATTCGGGGGCCCGGTGCGAAAAAACAAAATGGGACCCAATATAACTCAAGCAGAAAACCGTCAAAAACAAATAAATGAACGCTATTAGGACCGTCCTAATAGCGTTGATTTTCCAAGTTTCTAAGTACAGTGCCCATTGGTTTTGAGAAGGTTACAATTGTTTCCTTGTTCTTTTGTTACGCGTTCATTTATGGATTTTAACGGTTTTCTGCTATTTTTTCTACTTTTCAAATCCATCTCACCTTTTTGTTAGACATGTTGAACATTTTTTGTATTTATGTTACACATTTTTAAGATACGCCCTAAACATTTCCAAATACAGGGAGTACAGGTTAGCCGTTGTGGAACATTTTTATACATCTAGTTGAACATTTTCTAGATAAGCGCAGGGCCAAGCCCAAGACGGTGAAGACGCTTCAGCTACCCAGGTTGTCCGGGATAAGAAAGCGATGAATGCACCTTCATCATGACAACAAAGTCATTGGGTCTTTGATCGAGATCTGTGTTGTCGTAGAAAGAAACTGTTGCCCGCTACTGTTGGAAAGTAAGAAGATTATTAACCATCATACAAAGGAACCACACATTGACTGCTGAGATCTAATGAGTCCACAGATCCGTGGACACAAACTCTAAGAGGCCCTTCACTAGCCCCAGATTGGACGTCATCGAGATAGGTAGAGACAGACGAGATCTTATTGCAACATGCCACCACCGCCACCACCACGTAGATGTCACGGCATAATCAAAAACCTAAGGAGAAAGAACGAAAGGATGGATTGGTCCCAACTCCCTTCTTCATCGATAGGCTACCGAAGGGGGAAGAGAAGGGGGCTGTTGCGACAGCGTGGGGGCATGCTCCGACGACAGCGATTATGATTGTGGACGTATGGTCTGCTATCAATCCAATTAGTTGTAGGTAACTATTGGACTGGTGCGTTTGCAAAGAGGCGACGAAACTAAGAGACACACGTTGGTTTTATTTTTTTTCTTTTCAGTTTTTACTGGATTCAGTCTCTTTTTTCTTTTTATTATCTTTCTTTACAATAAATGTTCACAATTTTTCAAAAACAAATCATGTTTTAAAATGTTTTCAATTTGTAAAAAAAATGTTCAACTTCAATAAAAGTGTTATATTTTTTCTGAAAATGTTAAATGTTTTATTTTTTGTATTCATTCGAATATATTCACCTTATTTAATGGTCAGTAAGATAAAAAAATGCTAAACTTAGTTTCTAAAAATGTTAATGTGTTTCCAAGAAAATGTTTGATATATTTTGAAAATGTCCAGTTTTCAACTATTAATTTAAACTTTAAAAATATTCACCTTCTAAAATTCAGTATTTAAAACAAATTATTTTTTATCAATGAATAACCCTTTAAATCTTTTGCAGAAATTGATTTTTCAGAGGCATACCAAAGGACAGAAAAATCGCTATAGAGGGACGCTCCACGAACACCCTTGTGGGCCGACCCATATCGCATTTCTATGTAAGATTCAATGACAAATATACATACAATGCGTCAAATAGGTGTTAAACTGACATCGAAAGAGCCACCTGGAAGCATCTGAAAACTGGTGGAGGCTTCCAAAACGGTGGTACATGGAGCGATCCAAAAATTTATTTGATGAGTTTTTTTTTATACATATTTGTTTGATGAGTTGTCCTAACAGGGCCGTCTCCGGGAATTCGGGGCCCAGGTTCGAAAAACAAAATGGGGCCCAATATAACTCAAGCAGAAAACCGTCAAAAACCAAGAAATGAACGCTATTAGGACCGTCCTAATAGCATTTATTTTGCCAGTTTCTAAGTACATGCCTACTGGTTTTGGGAAGGTTACAATCGTTTCTTTTTAGTTTTTACACATTCATTTATTTTTTTGACAGGTTTCTGCTGTTTTTTTTCTAGTTTTCAAATACATCTCACCATTTCTAAAACATGTTGAACATTTCGTGTATATATATTAAGCATTTTGAAGACACACGCTAAACATTTTGAAATACAGGGGTGAACAATTATTTGAATACAGGTTAGCCGTTGTGGAACATTTTTATATATTTATTTGAATACATGTATTTGAACCTTTTTAAGGTAAGCACAGGACCAAGCCAAAGACGGCGAAGTCACTTGGGCTACCCTGGTTGTCCAGGATCAGAAACCGATGAATGCAACTTGATCGTGACAACAAAGTCCTTGGGTCTCTGAGATATGCTTTGTCATAGAAACAAACTGTTGGCCGGTTCTGTTGGAAATAAAGAAGGGTATTAACTATCTTACAAAGGGATCACACATTAATTGTTGAGATCTCAAGTTTTTTTTTTGAGTGGTAAACCAAACTTTATTGACTAGTGCTTCAGTTTACAGGAATAACAAAGGGATCATGGGTACCCCCAGCCAGACATGGCGCCCTTGAACTAAACAAGTACACAATTTAAGTAAGTTATGAACATCAACATTCCCCTGACGACCTTCAAAAATAAAATCACATCTTGCAAACTCTCTAGACTGGGCTTTGATATCCTTTATGATAGCACTATATCCCCCTTCTGTCCCCGTCTTAATTTCTTCCACCACTGTCTTGCAATCGCATGCAACAACGATTTGATCCATATCTGATCCAGTGCTAGGGCAAGAGCTTTACGGCATGCCAACACTTCCAACATAGGTGGATCATTTATATCATTGAAGACCATTGCTGAGGAGCCTAAGAAAAGACCTGTATGATCCCTACAAATGGTTGCAGCTGCCCCTTTTCTGCCATTTCTTGAAATTCCATCATCAACTTGGATTTTTACCACTCCAGGTTCGGGTGCAGTCCACCCTTGAATGCCAATGGGTCGTCCTACTGGAGCTGGAGCATGTACTATTTCCCCCGCCCTAGTCTGAATAGTTACAAGTTCTGCGATGAATCTTTTGACAAAAGCATGTGTTGCGTGTGGGCTTTGCAAATCTCCCTCATGGATTGCCTTTCGTCGAGCCCACCATATCGCCCACATAGTCACTACCATCGTCACCAGACTATCTTGTGGTAGATGTTCTACAGCTGAAAATAACCGCACCTTGGCGCTTGACTCCGTCGATGCTTGTATATAATCAAGTATATCTTCATCAACTATAGAGCCCACACACACCGAGAGACTGAGCATTCGAAAAGTGAATGACGCCACGAGTCCCTCATACCGCATAGCTGGCATTTATCATTATCTGACTTTTTCTAGTGTGCCTTACATCCTCCATCGGGATCGAATGCTTCCACAGTCTCCGTGGACACAAACTCTCCGATCTAAAGTGACTAGTGAGCCCACAGATCCGTGGACACAAACTCTCAGAGGCCCTTCACCAGGCCAGATTGGATGTCATCAAAGTAGGGAGAGACCAAAGAGATCTTATTCCAACACGCCACCACCGCCGCCACCACATATATGTCAACAAGGAATAGAAAAACTAAGTAGAAAAAAAAATGAAAGGACAGATGGGTCATAATTCCCTTCTTCACCGACGGGCCACTGGAGGGGGAAGAGAAGGGGGCCGATGCGGCATCGTGGGGGTAAGCTCCGACACTGGCGACTAGTATTGTGGACGTATGGCCCGTTCTAATCCACGTTAGTTGTAGGTGACTGATGGCCAGGTGCGTTAGCAAAGAGGCAAAGAAACAGAGCGACGCTTGTGGGTTTTATTTTCAGTTTCTTGTCGAACTTTACTGGATTTAGTCTTTTTTTCCTTTTTATCATTTTTATTTTCAATAAGTGTTCACGATTTAAAAAAAATCATGTTATATAATGTTCACAATTTAAAAAATGTTCACTTCAAACAAGTCTTCTAAATTTATTATGAATGTTAAATGTTTTCAATTTTGCAATCATTTTCAAATATATTCACCTTATTTAACGGTCACTAAGATTGAAAAAATGCTAACCTAAGTTTCAAAAAATGTTAACGTCTTTCCAAAAAACTGTTTGATATATTTTGAAAATGTCCACCTTTTCAACTATTATTCTCAACCTTTAAACGTATTCACCTTCTAAAATTTACTAATTAAAACAAATTAGTTTTATCATGCAATAACATTTTAAATCTGTGGCTGCAATCGGTTTTTCAGGGGCACACCAAAGGATAAAAAATCGCTACAGAGGAACGCTCCACAAACACCCTCGTGGGGCCGGCCCATATCCCATTCCTATGTTGTGATAATGCAGTTGTATTCGAGACTTGTGATAACTTGTATCACTATTTCCATGATTATGAGACATGCATTGTTGTATCACTATGACGATGATGAGACATTGTTGTATCATATAATTTCAATGCTGTATGTATATGTCGGGACTGTGTAAAAACAAGTACAAATACTGCGTAAACACGCAGCAGAAAAAAAAGTGAAATTAATAGTAGAAGCGTGGGTTTTACAGTAGTAGTAGCACCGGTCACACGCTACTACTACACAGGGCTAGCAGTAGCACGGGGCCAAGACACGCGTTATAGCTAATTGGTAGTAGCTCAGGGGCACCCATGCTATTACTCCTGCGCTACTACTAGAAGTTTAACCCGCGCCACTACTAGGCTTTCTCTAGTAGTGAGATGCACGATTTCGGATCGGACCGGACAGTCCGCTTTACCGGACCGTCTGCTCGACTGGACCGGACTACCCGCTCGACCGAACCAGACTGTCTGATACAACAGAAGGTTTGACTTGCTTCGCGGCCCGAATTGGACAGTTTGGTCTCAGTTTTCGGACAGCCCGGTCGCAACAAGAGGTTTTGGGCGTCCGACCATCTCCATAGTTTCTGCAGCATTGCACTGTTTTGGCTACACTTTCTGCATACAATCTCGGATTGAGACGATTTAAATATCAAAATTGACTGCTTTGATGAGACGAATACAACCCATGTATAATATTTTCTGATATGAGGCAGTATTGAAGGTGTACTCGGCTGAACAATACTATGAATACAAAATCTTAGTACTTATAGAACAACTTCAACCCTTGAGATGAGATCGCATGGCGATGATCCAAACTTCAAAGATGTTCATGTCAACAATACAAAACCTTTTCGTATAGAACACATTTTCATTTGAGGCATCTTAATCACTTTTACTGCCGTGCCAAAAACTGGTATCAATACCGCGATGTCCAAAGATCCAGTCCGGATTGTCATGTTCGGCGCTCCAAACATTCTCGCTGACTCGATAGGGTGATTTCACCTTGCCAAGACCACCCTCCGCCTCTCCACTCATTACCATGAGGGCCGAGAGTCAACCATGTAGACCGCCATCCGTGGCCGCTGCCCTAGCACCCAAGGCTGAATTCCTCAATGTAGCAAAAACTCATTGGAGACTGGCAACATATTTGAAAGAATTTACGATCAAAGATAGGATAGTATCACTATTTTTCTCTTGGTTCATTGTAAGGCTCAGAACCAGTGTAGTCTGCTAAAGTGTCATAGAAATACAAGAAACATGCCTCCATGATGCGGTTAACTTACCTATATGTTCGTATGAACCATGGTACAAGTATAGCTGTAGCACATTACACATGCAAGCAGAAGTACAAGAAACATGCCTCCATGTGAGGTTAACTTACCTATATGTTCGTATGAACCATGGTACAAGTATAACTGTAGCACATTACACATGCAAGCAACTACCTGTCATGGTACGTTTTAACTTACATTTCGGCCTTATTGCCGTGCGCCAGAGCATTAGCATGCCTTGACGGTGAATTGGTGAGTTCGAAGTTCCTGGCTGGAGAGCATTTCATGTGGGCTACTTTGGCAAGTCCATCCCCATGAATCCGCGATGATGATATTGCTCTAGTTTAAGGGTGTCTTTAATATCGACCTCACCTAAGTACTTAGTTACAGGGAATGTCGACCAACCTTGCTGCTGCACGAGGTACACGTATTTCGTTGTGCTCCAGCTATCGAGATGTGCCTTCCTAGCTTTAAATAGTCTATGAGGAGATCGCTACCATGAACAAGAGTTCATGCTATTCGCAAAAAAAAAAAAAGAAGAACAAGAGCACGAAGAACAGTGGCCAAGCCATTGAGATCTTATCATCTTGTCATATAGGCATGCATTGGAATTCAATTTTCTGGTGTTTGGGCGGGCAGTACCTTTCACAGCACATGATGAGGCCCATTTGGTGTGCTTGGAAAGCGAGACATCGATGATCATCGCACTGCATGAGCTTTCCCAAGGTGGTGGAGATTGCCGTTGTTGAATATGAGACTCATTTAAAGATACCGGGCCTCGGCGCTCTCATATCAGGCTTAGACGATGCTCTGTGGCATTCCTACTCTTCTACTTCAGCTTGTCTAGAATCTTTTCATCAAGATCTGGTTTAATTTTTATGTGTTTACTTTTTACCTTTTTTGGTCCAGTTTTACACATAAATCAGGCTTTCCCTACCTATATATATGAAATGTAGGAACACTTTGACCTCTCACGATGTTTATCAGAAAAAATAATCCCCGGAGCTTGTGTACAAAAGTAGGAACACGTAATTAAGCATGTGTTTTTCTACAACAGAAAGCTGCATCGATTCAAATGTACAGCAATGAGTACAGAGCTCGCATCTGTAACTGTTCTAATGCATAAGCTACATACACAAAATTAATTAAGTGCCTTTATTAGGTAAGATGTCTCCATGTTAATATTTGTAGTCTGGGAATTAAATGAAGCATGTGCTCATTTTTGTAGTACACCACATATATGTTCTTTCCGGTGTTGGGAGAACAAAATCCGGCTGATGCAAAAAAATAAATTTACTCGCTCCATCCGTAAATAGATTTTATTTTTGGCTATGAGCATAACCTATGGAAGACAACCTAATTTGCCATGAATTTTTCACGCACATGCTAGTATGATAAGGTATTTCAATTGCCCAATATTATGTGATCATGAGTTAAAAGGATGGATAAATCTATCCGATCAATATGTTTGCACGGTACAATTTCTTGGTGAGATGTTGCAATTATTGATTAGTGTTTTGAGTCATGAAAGAGCACGGCGTACTACCGTAGTGTACCAGGCGCCAAATAGTGGACACTAGAAGTCTACAATCATGGACAGTGACCCAACCTAACTATATTTACTTTTTTCCCAGTTTTGGTAAAAACTAATTTTGCGAGGCAAGTCTACAAATGGACTCAATATCAACCGAAGGGAGCATATATAAATGGCAAACCAAAACCTATGTTATTTTCTTATTTTTTTTCATATATCAAAACTTCCAAATGCCTTCACTCTTCTTCCTCCTTTCTTCATACTATTTGAGATCTACCGAAGACAACTCTAATGCCGGTCAACAAATCGTCCGCAGATGTCTCGACTGGACGGTCCGAACACTTTAAACCATCCAACGGAAGTTGTAAAATTTCTCCAGAATGGTCCAAACGTCTGAAATCTTCCCACCAGCACCAAACTAGGGGAGGTTTGGGGGAATCCAGACAACTGACTAGCTCAATGCCACAACCCACCTGTCCCACTCACCTCTTTTTCCTCTCTGTCCGCCTAACCCACTGTCAAGATTTGATGACTACGGTTGGATGGCCGGCAACCCCCACCCCCATTTCCCGTGGACACATCCAAATGTGTCCACGGACATTTGGTGTCATCCATTTCATGATCCCCGTTGGAGTTTCCGTGGTATATGATTCTTCAGCTAGCTCGAACTAGTTGAGGTGCATGTTCTCTTATTTCAATCACATATATGTGGCCCACAATAGAATTTACGTTTGGCGTTGTAGTAAGTCTACTTTTGCTGAGAGTTTAACATGGTAGCTAGCTCGAGTAGCATTAGTGTAGAGTGTCCTGCATAATAGCTGGCAACCTGTATGTGCATAGTAGCATATTGCCTCATGGAAGTGATCCATATAATATGTGCACGTGCATCAGTAGTTTAACTGTTAGCTCAAAAGAAACATTGACGAGAGAAAAAACTAATTGTTGTCTCGTATTCGCGGTGACTGCTTCATGTCATCGACCGCACATAAAGAGAATGGAAGAAGTCAATAACGTACATACGCACAGTACCCACTGCAGTACATATATGTCCGGCTTCATTGTTCACGTGGGCAATCAACCCTCGAGTAACAGAAGAAGAGCTCTCTGCGCCTTAGCATGCACACCGCCAGGAACACTGTCGTGCGTATTGACAAAGGAAGTTGAATTGGACTCAATTGCTCCTCATCACTTTCTCGATTTGAAATTGGAGAGAAAAAAAAATCACCGCCCAGCAAACCTACCTCATCTGGTGGTTGTAGTTTAATTTGTTATCATGTGGTACATGGTGAGCAATCAAAACATGATGAAAATGTACTTTATTTTGTCTCCTAGATTTTAAAATTATATATTTTTAATCCTAACTTCTGGTAATGAGAAGATTTGGCTTTGACCCTACTATAGTCAGTAGGGTTGATAACATGGCGGAGATTTTGCACATGTAGCAACCATGTCAACATGACAAACATAAATAAAATAATTACGGATTGATATATTAACACACAAGGAAAATTAATGCGAGAGAAATTTAGTTGTCATCTCGTATTCACGATGACTATTTCATATCATCCTTGGATATGAAGATGAGAAGAGTACGTATATGTCCGGCTACATACAATACCGGTGACTATCATGGTACAGATGAACACTGGTACTTGCAAACCACCCGACTTCAATTAAACACTTATTTGTTAACACCACGATTGGCCCTCGAGTAAAATATAGGAGCTCTTAATTTGCTCTCTGCACGCGAGAATCCACACAACCAAGAACACTGTCATGTGTATTAATCATGGGAAGTATACTCGGAGCGGATTGCTCAAGGTTACCAACTCGCTCAGGTTCGATAAAAACTTCAACTTGAGATAAAAGTGGATGAAAAATACGCCGCCCACCACATGTATTTAACTATTGCTTGCAGATTTACCTCATAGATCCGTTTCTAATAAAAAGTTTTACCTCATAGATTTTGAAATTAGACAAGTTTGACCCTAAAATTCTGATACTTGCAAACCACCTGGCTTCAAATAAACACTTATTTGTTCACGTGGACGATCGACGCTCGAGTAATAGAAGAAGAGCTCTCTAGACCCGACCATGCACACAAGCAAGAACATTGTCGTGCGTATTGACCAAGGAAGTAGATTCGGACTCGATTACATGTCATTTGCTATCTCGATTTTAAAACGGAGAAAAAACTCGTCGCCCAGAACACATGTCTCAGCTCGTGGTTGTAGTTTAATTTTTACCATGTGTACGTGGTAGCAATGAAAACATGATTGAAAAAAGTAGTTTAATTTGTCCCATAGATTTTGCAATTATAATTTTGTTACACCAACTTTTGGTAATGATCAGATTTGGGCTTTGACCCTATAAAAATCAGTGTGGTCGATAACATGGCGGATATTTTGCACACATAGCAACCATGTCAACATGACAAACATAAGTAAAATAATTAGGAATTGATATACTACATTATGGGAGGTGATATATGTTATACATGCACGCGGATGATTTTTTAACTAGTAACACACAAGAAAAATTAATGCGAGAGAAATTTAGTTGTCATCTCGTATTCAGAGCGACTATTTCATATAATCGATGGAAATATGACAAGGGTACGCATATGTCCGGCTACATACAATATCTGCAACTACCACAGTACAAATGAACAGTGGTACTTGCAAACTACCTGACTTAAATCAAACTTATTTGTTCACACCGACGATCGGCTCTCGAGTAATAAAATATGAGCTCTTAATTTGCTTTCTACACCCGAGAATGCACACAACCAAGAAGACCGTCATGTGTATTAAGTATTGACAATAGAAGTCAGATTGGTCAAGGTTACCAACTCGCTCAGGTTAAAGAGAAACTTCTACCGAGATACAAAAGTGGATGAAAAATGTGTCACCCACAATACCTCTTTAACTATCGGTTGTAGTTTTGCCTCCTAGATTTTAAACTGACACAAGTTTGACCCAACCACATCATATCCTTGACCTTAGTACAAACAGTATGGTTGCTAACATGGCGGCGATTTTGCAGACACAACAATCATGTCAACATCAAAATGAAATAAAGTGATTAGAATTACATTTTATCTAAAAATTTATAATAAAATTAAGAAAATTTGGAAACCCTGAAGTATTCCAGGAGAAAAAACAATAATCGTTTCAAATGAACTTCAAGAGAATTATCAAGGACCACTCATGAATGTTCAGAATTTATGTATGAGTTATCCAAAATTTTCTGATTTTTGATAAAACTTATAGATTTATTCCGCTTTTATTTTTCCCTAAAATTCACCTTTTTTAGTAATGGATGTATCTTTATTTTTATATTGTTTTTGTGCCAATTGGTTTGTGCGCAAAACCACCGCCACATCGCTGGTCTTATAAATTTCACTAGGTCGGCGATCAAATCATCCAGCCTTTAATTTTACGGTATAGGGATACAAATAAACTTAGCTAAAACTTGAGTGTTCAAATATATTATACTCCCTTCCCATGCAAAACTAAGTTGTATATCCAACACCAACACTAGAGTCATTGTCAGTTTTTCTTCATGTATATAGGACATGCACATTTCAAGATTGAAGTTCAACTTGCTTTGACATATCCCACGTTTTATGACATCATTGGGGTGCAATATTATGGAAATGTGGAATTTGAAGAAAAAAACACATGATGAGAATGACACGATATCTTGGTTCCTACTAAAAATAAAAACACAGGAATAGTTGAGAACAAGTGGTTGTCTCAAAACAGAGTGAGGGATGTGACTTGCTAGAGTTTAAACAAAAAATATATGTAGGCCTACCAAATTGTTAGTACCATTTAACTATATGTAGTGGCCTGGATGATTAATTATGCGGTGGCAAATTAGCTATCAAGCTTAGCTAAGCAGAGTACGCTAACTAATTTATTGCAAACTGTAGCTAGCATGGGTACCACTTTCAGCCACATCAGCATTCACCATGGAAAAGGAAAAGTGTGCAAATGAAGGAAAATAACAACAATGTTTGTCCTCTTCTCTATTCCTCCAAATCTCCACAGGCTATACATATATATAGCGTGTGTGTGTTCCTTCTCTCTCATCTATTTTGGTGCTTCTAGCTACCTTGCTCTCTCCATTTTCTCTCTCTTCTCCGGTAGCTAGATCCTCCCCCCTCTCTCTCTCTAGCATCCATTCCATTCCTTTCTTTGGTACTACAGTAGTACTCTTCCACTTGATTTCCCCAGCTGCTGCTAACTTTCTTCCTCCCACTTTCTCTTCTCTCTAGATCACCGGCTATGATCTTCCTTCCTGCCTTCCTTGATTCATCAAACTTCTGGAACACCGACCACAACCAGCTTCAGGTATGCATCCTTGTGCTTCTAGCTAGCTAATTAATTACATATTCACTCATGATTTTGTTCGCACGACAAAAACCAGAATATATGTGCACTCAGTGACCTAGGTTTGCTGATTGCAGATATATATCTTGCAATATACTCCATATCAGGGTTTTCTTTTCTAGAAAAAAATAACAGTAATCGACCGGTTTAAACGGCCAAGAGGTACCACTGTTTCTCGGGTTGTGATACCAGAAATGTCAAAAAAATGAATTTAAAGGGAAAAAGTGAATCAAATAGGGTATGTATACTCCCAAGATCACAGGGACTCCCTTGGCCAAGGGAAGTTTATGTCTGATGTAGGTCAAACATCATATATTTTAATTGGAAATAAATTTAAAACGAAAATTCGTTTGAATTATTCAAATAAAAAACCAAAAAAATAGATTTATCAGAAACCGGTTCGTGTTGTCATCCTGGGAAGAAACAGAATGAAGACAAAAAAAACATAGCTCCATATACATATTTGGCCGGTATTTGATTACTCGTCTCCTTGTTGATTTGTAGCTGCAACAAATCGGCACTAACACTCAGAGTACTACCACTCCTTCACCAGCTGGTCCTGGTGATGGAGGATGCAACAACAATAACGAAGAAGGGTTCATGGCCACGGCCGGGGCCGGCTCAGTCGCTGGAGGGGGCGGCAATGATGGTTGCAGCGGCGCTGGGGACGGCGATTGCAGTAAGAGCGGGAATAGCAAGTCGATGTCCATGTCGGAGCGAGCTCAGTTGGCGGGGTTGCCGCAACCGGTGTCGGGGCTCAACTGCCCGCGATGCGACTCCACCAACACCAAGTTTTGCTACTTCAATAACTACTCCCTTATCCAACCCCGCCACTTTTGCCGCTCCTGTCGCCGCTACTGGACGCGCGGTGGCACGCTCCGCAATGTGCCTGTCGGCGGGGGGTATCGTCGCCATGCCAAGCGCAGGGGCAAGCCCAATGTGGTGTCAAACACCTCCCGATCTACCGCGGTAGGGACATCGTCTGTGACAACAACCATGTCCAGCAATACCACTTATGCCACCGGCACTGGCCCTGTGCCGCCCGGATTGCAGGGCCCCATGCTCGGCAGCGCGCCGTCACACGATAGCCAGTTCGCCCACAGGATCGACCCGGCAAGCCTTGGACTCAGCTTCCCCGACAGGCTGCTCTTTGCGGACGGTGGTTCTTGCGCGGTGGACGGTTGTGCGCAACACCACCACAACCATGCACATTGGTATGGGATGGAGCAGTGGTCGGCAGCGCAAATTGGCAGCTTCCCATTCATGCACGCCATGGATCACCAGATGTCTGGGGCAATGCCCATCACAATGGCTACCATGCAGGGCATGTTCCACCTTGGATTACAGAGCGTCGGTGGGGGTAAAGATGACAACAGAGGAGGCCACCTGTTGCACCACAAGCAGCAGGATTACTCGAGCAGCAGGGGCATGTACGGGGACATGGTCAATGGCGAGTTAGATCAAGATTTATTCTTAGATTAGTGCCTCGTGAAATGGGCCGGCTATTGTACTAAAATGAACTTTGGTCAAGTATATGGATCTATCATCTTGTCAATTATATGTTCTTTTTTTCTGAACTTGTTAATGCTGGATATGTACGCTCAACCATGCATGTTAATGCTTGGTATGGTAGCACTGGAATGTGCCTTGTTCACTCTTAATACCCTACCACCAGCTTGGTAGGCGGTACATGTGGAGTGCGACCATCGGTCATACTGCCTAATAAGTTGGTGGTAGGCTTACCACTATATTGCTGACATTGACAATTCGATAGGGTCCGGTTGTGTTCCACCTTCAATGAGATAAGGTTTTCAGGGGTAGCTAGGATTCTACTGTCAGATAAGGCTGTGGTACCATTTCAAGCCTACTTCCTACTAAGTTGGTTGTAGACTTAACTTTGTAACGCCAGAGTCGGCGGCAGTGAGGTTTACAAATGAACATGTTCACAAGTTCAAAAAGATAAATAACACATGCTTCTCAAATGAAAGTTCATCACATTAGGTAGTACATGTCTTAAATAGAAGACTCTATCAAGTCACATGGTGCCATTTCCCCTTCTTGTCACGTGCTTCATCTTAGTCTTGTGCAAAGGAAGCCGTTTCATGCTTCCTCATCCGCTCCTCCTCACAGACATCCTCCCCAATGCACCCCCTCCCCGCCACCACCCACTTTCGTGCTTGCTTTCTCAAAAGCTCACGAAACTCCACCTCCGCTAGATGCAAAGACTCATTGAACTGATGTCTGGCTATGCACCTATCACTCTACAGGTCATTGCAGATATGTTTTGGTACCTCATGATCTACGCATGTATAGCCTTCCAAGGAGGAGGGGGCGACTACGAAAATATGTCTGTACTATAATATGTACTGCAAAATGGGATTTCCTGATGTTGTATCTAACGTACCGGCTAGCAATCATAGGTGTTAGTTGGACGTGCACGATCGTGTTCATATTTGGGACGCGAGAAGAATCTTCTACCTTCATCCCATGACTTCTTCAAGTTTGTGGATATTTTCACATCTTTTTCCTTCTTCTTTGCCAACTCGCTTCCACAGTTCCACTTCACTTATTCACATGTACTCTTGGTCGGTCCAAGGCGGCCTAGTCATGGAAAGGGTGAAGCTAAATAGGAACAATTGTTAGCAAAAGACATAAGCAAAGAAAATGTGTAAACTCAATAAAGCAAGAAGTATTAATAAAGAGATTTATAAATGCAAAAGTAACTAGTGCTTACCATAGGATCAGTGACACCCTTTTAAGCATCATCGTCGATAAGTTAGTTCATGTTTTCAAGATTACTCGCTCTTACTGATCTTGTCGCTCGATTTAAATGCGTGACACAATTTTATTTCATCGGTTGGTATTGCTATACTATCAAGCGCCATCCAAATAACCTTTTTCTAGTTAAATAAATGGAACTTACACTATTGTGGTGAGTGTGCTTCATAGCACAATTGTGCTTTATGTTGTTAATATATGATTAACTATATTGTGTGCTTGTGTAATAACATTAATAGTTTGCTACTTAACATTGAGAAACATTTTTTGTTATAGAACTCCAATGTCTATCATTGCAAATGCGTTTATGATTTGCTAAATCATACTTTATGGTGGACATTTTCTTAGATTTTTGACACTTCCACAACTGACATACTTTCCATCAAATTCAAATCCTATCAACATCAGCAAAACAGAGTGAAGAGAATAAAATTATGTCAAGTTCTAACATAGTTGACGACATTTATGTGTAACAGATGTGTTAGCACACAGTATAGTACCCTAAAATATCTAGATAGAGGGTTGTTGAGAGTATGAGTAAAATTTATAAAGTTGCATAACCTATGTTTAAACAACTTGAAAGTTGTATGATATGCGTCCATGTGATTTGCCACATCAGACCCTTTCCTTGTACTCCTGCTTACTAGCATCGCTCATTTCTTGCACAAATCTAGCTTCATATTCTCTTGGAACATGCTTTCGCCCCTCTTGTAAGATAAATTCAAGCGTCCAGACGATATAAGGTGATGAGAAAACCTTGATACAAAGAAAATAAAATAAAAATCAAAAGTAAGAGAACACATCACACACAACTCTGTGCCATGACCTCATTGTCGGGCCAGGCACAGGACAAACCAAACACTAGCCAGATCCCCTCAGCGTTCATCAACGAAAAGCAGCCCCGCGTCCCCATGAGAAACCACTGGATTGTGCCACAAAGCTCTTGCCAAACTATCGCCGGAGAGGTTCCTCTGCCCTCTCACTTTGGTCTGAGGAGCGTCGATCCTGCTAGTGAGCAGTACGAGCT
This sequence comes from Triticum aestivum, assembly GCF_018294505.1. NCBI lineage: Eukaryota > Viridiplantae > Streptophyta > Magnoliopsida > Poales > Poaceae > Triticum > Triticum aestivum. The sequence goes on along the minus strand of NC_057801.1, from coordinate 843,857,275 downwards.
AATAGCGATGATGATGGAGTCACATTTAAAAGAAAAGAGACAACCCAAAACGCCCCATGCTGAAAGCCAAGATGCAACATGTCAATAGCCAAGCCTGCCTAAATAAGTCGGAGTTGAAGGTACACCATCTCCAGGACGATGACCCCAAGAGGGTAATGGTGTAACATGGTACCCCTGCCGCGAGTATGAAAAACATAGAATGGTTTTCACCTAGAGCCCTCGCACGTGGAGGATAACCACAATGACCTTCTCAAGAGGGACACAACACACATAGGCATTGCCATTGTTGATGCCAAAGCACAAAGCTTTCCCTCGAAACCTGTCCGCGCAAATAGGAGGTACCCAAAACAATAAGCTGACCACTAGTAGAAAACAAGGCTTTGGTTGAGGCCAGGATAAGGGCATTAATCCCGGCTCACTATGAACCGGGTCCAAAGGGTGCATCAGTCCCGGTTCGTGAGGCCAGGGCACCGGCCGGGCCTCGGGGGCCATTGGTCCCGGTTCGTCTGGCACTTTTGGTCTCGGTTCCAGACACGAACAGGGACCAATGGGCCTCGCTCCTGGCACAAAACCTTTATCCTTGGTTGGTGGCCGGAACCGGGACCAAAGGTTCCCCTTTAGTCCTGGTTTTAGCCACAAAACAGGACTAAAGAGAAGCCCATATATATACTCGCGTCCCTGCCCGCTCAGTGCTCTATTTCTTTTGCCGGCTGTGTGGGAGAGGTGTGTGTTGCTCTAGCTCTCACCTCCTTGCACATGAGGTGTTCGATGAAATGCCCGAGCCACACTTAAGCACTACTAGGAAAAAGCCTAGTAGTAGCGCAGGTTAAAAGCTAGTAGTAGCACGGGTGCCTGCACTACTACTGCGGTGCTACAGCTAACTAGTAGTAGTAGTATGGTCCATCCCACGCTACTAGTACGTGTGTTAGTAGTAGCGCGGGTTCGACACGCGCTACTACTAACTATTTGTAGCGTGTGTCTGTGACCCGCGCTACTACTATTAATTTGAAAAACAAAAAAAATCTCGACCCCATGACGCGCGCACGTTGGCCGGGAGTAGGGAGATCTCGGCCATGATGCGTGCCTCGCGAAAGCCGTCGAGGGCGGCTGCGGAGGCCAGCCTGGCGTGGGCCGGGAGCTGGAGGACCTGGATCATGGCATCGTGTGTGGGAAGCAGCACCTCGCGGCGACCGTCGCTGTTGAGGTCGGCGACGATCGGCGGCGGGAGGCTGTCCATGTTGTGCTTGATCGGGAACCCGTCGTCCGACAGGTGGTACCACACCTCCCGGAACGAGAAGTCGCCCTTGTGCTGCCGGAGGAGGAGGGGGATGGGTCAGCTAGGGTTCTGGATTAAATCAGAGATGTGGAGGAGGAGGGGTCACCTGGAGCAAGAAGAAGACGGTGAAGGTGGCGAGGAGGAGGATGCCGAGGTCGCGCTTCCGCATCTTGGCAGCGGCGAGGAGCTATGGCGACCGCCCACCGGAGGGATCTCGGAGAGGGAGGGGGGGAAGAAAGCAGAGTGTACCAGCGGCGGCCACCGTTGGAGTATGAGGGAGAGACGAGGAAAGTGAGAGAGGGGAAAAGTGAGGGAGAGAGGAGGTATTCGGCCGAGGATATGGGGATTTCACCTACCTCATACTTAGTAGTAGCGAGGGGTATAAAACCGCGCTACTACTATCAACTTAGTAGTAGCGCGGGTTTGTACCCCTCGCTACTACTATGGCATGTCCTGGGAGGGCACGGTAGAGACCGCTTAGTAGTAGCGCGGGTGAAAAACCCGCGCTACTAGTATCAACTTAGTAGTAGCGAGGGGTAAAAACCCGCGCTACTAGTAAGTAGCAGTAGCGAGGGTTATAAACCCTCGCTACTAGTAAGCGTCTGCCTATAAGCTTTTCCCTAGTAGTGAAGCTTTCTCCTCTCCAAGCTCGACCTCCAACCTCCATTTTCCTCAAGATTTGTCTAGGTTTGGCGGTCCGTCCTGTCCTGTCCCCGTCCTCACTGTCATCGATCGCCCTCGCCGATTTCGTCGCCGGCACCACCGTGGTGAGCCTCTTGTTCTTATCTTCTTTCTAAAAAAATTCTTACTTGTATGATTTAGATAGATACTTGTATAGTTTTCTTACTTTTGTTATTGTTTGTTATTATATACCCTGTCGGCCCTCGTCCTGTCTATATGATTCGGATGTGGTATATTATCTTTTATAACTTTTTTTCATTTAGTGTTTATGAAAATTATGCGGGCCAACGTGACATAGATGTTTTTATCTAGGAGGTATGTGAATCGGAAATTCCAACCGACCCTCTTGTTGATTGGTTAAATTTAGTTGAAAAAGAAAAAATTTACTTGAAAAATTGAAAAACTTGAGGAGGAGAATATGAAATTGGAGTTGCATGTTGCGGATGTCGTTGATGATCACAAGATTAAGATGGATGCAATGCGCTTGAAGATTAGAAAGATTAGAAAATATGCCATTCATACTGAGGCTTGGTATCATTATGCCGCCGGATCAATTGCTATCTTAGTTGCGATTATGATCGCATTTGTTGTTGCATTTAAATGTTTTACATAGTTTCAATGTATGTTTTAATTACATGCTCTAAAGAGCTATATGTTGTTCAATGATAACTATGTATGAACTTTATGTATTTATTTTTTCAATAATAACATTTGATCACTACTGTACTTTGGTTTTAATGTGATGATGAACTTCTATTAATTTGGTCACTTCTCTATTCATGATGTTCTATAATGGTTTTTGACACACTTAATTATATATAAAGCACGCAGATGAACCGTTTATGTAACTCTGTGATAGACGCACCTCCGAGTACATTAAGGGCCTGCATAATTTTCTCGAAGTGGCTGAGGCAAACAAGCAGAATGGTTTTATGTATTGTCCATGTACTATCTGTGGGAATATGAAGGGTTACTCTGACTCGAAAACCCTTCACGTCCACTTGCTTGACAAGGGTTTCATGCCACACTATAATGTCTGGACCAAGCACGGAGAAAGAGGGGTCATGATGGAAGACAACGAAGAAGAAGAGGATGATGACAACTATCCACCTGAATATGGTGATACTACAACGGGGGAAGCTGAACATCAAGAGGAACCAGACGATGTGCCCGATGATGATCTTTGCCGGGTCATTGTTGATGCAAAGAGACAATGCCAAAGTGAACGGGAGAATTTGAAGTTCGATCACATGTTAGAGGATCACAAAAAAGGGTTGTACCCAAATTGCGAAGATGACAACACAAAGCTCGGTACCACACTGGAATTGCTGCAATGGAAGACAGACAATGGTGTATCTGACAACGGATTTGGGAAGCTGCTGAAAATAATGAAGAAGAAGCTTCCAAAGGATAACGAATTGCCAAACAGTACGTACGAAGCAAAGAAGGTTCTATGCCATCTAGGATTGGAGGTGCAGAAGATACATGCGTGCCCTAATAACTACATCCTCTACCGTGGTGCGTACGAGGATTTGAACGCATGCCTAGTATGCGGTGCATTGCGGTATAAGATCAGACGAGATGACCCTAGTGATGTTGAGGGCGAGCACCCCAGGAAGAGGGTTCCTGTCAAGGTGATGTGGTATGCACCTATAATACCATGGTTGAAACATCTGTTCAAAAACAAAGAGCATGACAAGTTGATGCGATGGCACAAAGAGGACCGTAAGAAAAACGAGAAGTTGAGAGCACCCGCTGACGTGTCGCAGTGGAGAAAAATAGAGAGAAGGTGGCGGGGGGGGGGACTCTGCAGGTGACGCAAGAAACGTTTGGTTTGGGTTAAGCACAAATGGCATTAATCCTTCTGGGGAGCAGAGCAACAATCATAGCACCTGGCCTGTGACTCTATGTATCTATAACCTTCCTCCTTGGTTGTGCATGAAGCGGAAGTTCATTATGATGCCAGTGCTCATCCAAGGCCCTAAGCAACCCGGAAACGACATTAATGTGTACCTAAGGCCATTAGTTCAAGAACTTTTACAGCTGTGGAATGGAAAAGGTGTAGGTGTGTGGGATGAGCACAAACTGCAGGAATTTGACCTGCATGCATTACTGTTTGTAACCATCAATGATTGGCCTGCTCTCGGTAACCTTTCAGGACAGACAAACAAGGGATACCACGCATGCACATACTGCTTAGATGACACCGATAGTATATATTTGGAGAAATGGAGGAAGAATTTGTACCTAGGACATCGTCAATTTCTTCCGACCAACCATCAATGTCGAAAGAAAGGCAAGCATTTCAAAGGTGAGTCATATCACCGGAAGAAGCCCGCCCTCCGTACCAGTGATCACATACTTGATATAGTCAAGGATTTACATGTAATCTTTGGAAAGGGTCCTGGCGGACAATCTGTTCTGAATGACGCTGAGGGACACGCACCAATGTGGAAGAAGAAATATATATTTTGGGACCTACCCTATTGGAATGACCTAGAGGTCCAATCTGCAATCGACGTGATGCACATGATGAAGAATCTTTGCGTGAACCTACTAGGCTTCTTGCGCGTGTATGGGAAGACAAAAGATACACTAGAGGCACGGGAGGAGGAGTAACGTGTGCACGAAAAAGATGGCATGCATCCAAAGAAGTATGAAGGTCCTGCCAGCTGCGCTCTTACCAAAGAAGATAAGGAAATCTTCTTTGAATGCCTTCTCAGTATGAAGGTCCCGTCTGGCTTCTCGTCCAATATAAAGGGAATAATAAATATCCCAGAGAGAAAGTTCCGGAACCTAGTCCCATGACTGCCACAGGATTATGACGCAACTACTTCTAGTTGCATTGAGGCGGCTTCTACCAGAAAATGTTTGATTAGCCATTGTGAAGCTATGTGCATTCCTCAATGCAATCTCTCAGAAGGTAATCGATCCAGAAATCCTACCAAGGTTAAAGAATGATTTGGTGCAATGTCTTCTTAGTTTCGAGCTGGTGTTCCCACCATCCTTCTTCAATATCATGATGCATGTCCTAGTTCATCTAGTCGACGAGATTGCCATTCTAGGTCCTGTATTTCTACACAATATATTCCTCTTTGAGAGGTTCATGGGAGTCTTAAAAAAATATGTTCGTAACCATGCTAGGCCAAAAGGAAGCATCTCCACGGGCCATCAAACAGAGGAGGTCATCAGGTTTTGTGTTGGCTTCATTCCTGACCTAAAGAAGATTGGTCTCCCTCAATCGCGGTATGAGGGAAGACTGAATGGAAAACTCACGCTAGGAGCGGACTCAATAATATGTAGGGACGGGCATTTTTGGGCTCAAGCACACTACAAAGTTCTACAGAATTCTATCTTGGTAAACCCATATGTCAATGAACACAAGAATATTTTGCGCTCAAGCACCCGGAGCAGTGTGACGACTAGATTACATGTGAACACATCGGGACTTTCGGCAGTTGGTTGCAAACACATCTCATGGGTGACAACATTGTTGGAGATGAGTCGTACTCGTTGGCCAGGGGACCATCTTCGACTATATTGACTTACAAAGGGTATGAGATAAATGGGAATACATTTTACACGATCGCCTAAGATCAAAAGAGCACCAATCAAAACAGTGGTGTCCGCTTTGATGCACCAACCAACAGGGGAAAGGACACATATTATGGTTACATAGTGGACATATGGGAACTTGACTATGGACATGATTTTAAGGTCCCTTTGTTTTCGTGAAAATGGGTCAATCTGTCAGGAGGCGGGGTACAGGTAAACCCGTAGTACGGAATGACAACAGTGCATCTGAAAAATCTTGGGTACGCAGACGAACCATTCGTCCTAGCCAATGACGTGGCGCAAGTTTTCTACGTGAAGGACATGTCTACCAAACCGAGAAAAAGAAAAGATAAGGAAGCGAATACATCATACGATGAGCCAAAGCACCACGTAGTTCTTTTAGGGAAAAGAGACATCATGGGAGTGGAGGGCAAGACAGACATATCTGAAAATTTGAAAAGTTTAATGAAATTCCTTCCTTCAAAGTGAAGGCTGACCCAATGATCCTATTAAACCATGAAGATTATCCTTGGTTACGGCGCAATAAGCAAGGGACAGACGCAAAGAAAAAGTGAAGACTTTCTCTCCACAACTATTCTGATGATGGCTTAGATTACGCGAAGAAAAAATGAAATTCCTTTGTAGTAGATGAGTTTTCGTCCGAAATCTGATACTTCAAAAGAGATTGTGCATTTTGTACACGAAGTGCATCAAGCTTTTGCTATAATGCTCTCAATGTTTTTAGCACATCCAATGTGGGTGAAATGATGATACCATGCCAACTTTCAACCTTTTTAGAGTTCATTTGTAGTGCTTTTCAATTTCAGGGTTGTTTTGCAAAAAATTAGTAAATGCATGAAAAATACCTAATGAAGTCAGAAAGGGTTGAAAATTGATGATGTGGCTTTGAATGGTGCATGATGAACACACAAAAATTTTGGAGTTGAAATAAGTTCAAAAAAATGTAATCCCTTTGTAAGAGATGAGTTTTCGTCTGTAACCCTGATACTTCAAAAGAAATTGTCCATTTTATACACGAACCGCATCTAGTTTTTGCCGTAACCCTCTCAAATTTTTAGCACATGCTATGTGGGTGAAATGATGATACCATGCCAACTTTCAACCTTTTCGGAGTTCATTTGTAGTGCTTTTCAACCTGAGGGTCATTTAGCTCAAATGATGAACTAATAGCAAAAAGAATGAACTAAAAAGCTTTTATAAAACTCTAATAGCAATAAGAATGAACTAAAAAGCTTTTATAAAACTCAAACAAATATAAGTGAAGAACATGAGAATAATCTAAGTGAAGCAAGAGAGGATTTCTTAAAAAATTTACTAACTCCCAAATAAATCTAAGTGAAGCATGAGAGCATTTCTTCAAAAATAACAAAGCACACCGTGCTCCACAAGATATAAGTGAAGCACTAGAGCAATTCCATGGCTCTAAAAATTTAAGTGAAGCATAGGAGCAAGCATAGCATAATTTTTGGCCCTCTCAAACACGTGTGTCCAGTAAGGATTCAAGACTTAAAACACAAAGCAAAACAAGCAAAGACTCATACCACACAAGACGCTCCAAGCAAAACTCATAATATGTGACGAATAAAAATATAGCTCCAAGTAAAATACCGACGGTTGTTAGAAGAAAGAGGGGATGCCACTCGGGGGTATCCCCAAGCTTAGTTTGTTGCTACTTCTTGAATATTATGTTGGGGTGCATCGGGCATCCCCAAGCTTAGCCTTTTTCTAATCCTTATTCCTTCACCCATCGTGAGATCGCCCAAAACCTGAAAACTTCAATCACACAATACTCAACAAAACCTTCGTGAGATCCGTTAGTATAAGAGAGCAAACCACTACTATAAGTACTGTTGCAAACCCATGCATATTTTATTTTTGCATTATATCTACTGTATTCCAACTTATTATGGCAAAAACTCTTCAAATAAAACCATAGAATCATCAAAACAAGCACACAACGCAAAAACAAACAAACAGAATTTGTAAAAAACAGAACAGTCTGTAGCAATCTGACTACTTCGAATACTTCTGTAACTCCAAAAATTCTGAAAAACTAGGACGACGTGAATAATTTGTTTATTAATCTTATGCAAAAAGAATCAACTCAAAATCACTCTTCTGTTAAAAATGAAAAATATTTTTGTTAGCGCAAAAAAAATCTGTTTTTCAGCAAGATCAAATCAACTCTCACCCAAATCATCCCAAAGGCCTTGCTTGGCAAAACACTAATTTAAACCACAAATACACATCTAACCAGAGGCATAATTAGGTATTTTATTGAAAACAACAAGAAAACCAAAAAGCAAAAAGATACAAGTTGGGTTGCCTCCCAACGAGCGCTATCGTTTTACGCCCCTAGCTAGGCATAACGTGAAGGATCTATGTTTTGTCATCTTTATCCTCCAATTCTTCGATTAAACACTTAGAATTTTTAATGGATTTTGCATATAAATTCTCAATGACAATACTTCTAGGCACGAGATTGAAAAATTCATTCTTGCAAATACGGTCTCTTATAACTTCAATAAAATTGGGATGGATACTAATCATCTTAAGATCTCCTTATCATCACTAGAAGTTGCACCCTTGTTTTTAGTAACTTGAATAGTCTTGCCAATTTTTATGGGTGTTTTGGCAGAAGAAAAAGGCGTACTTAAATTACTAAAAATTTCTTCAAGTTTATCAATCCGAGACAGGCTTTCTTCAATTCTTTCTAGAATTATGGTCCCCTTTTCCTTTAACAACTTAAAAACTTCTCCCGCTTTTGAGCCAATTTTAGAAGCAAAATTTTGCATCTTTTTTATCCAAGTTTTCAATATGTTCTTTGGTAAGCATTTTCTTTTCAATAGCATCTAGTATTTCCATAACATGCTCAAGAGTCAAAGTTGTTTCGTTGATCATAAGAGGTGGTGAACCATCTAAATTTCCCATAGCGTTAAAAGCATCAAGAGAGGGACACATCCAAAAATTTCCACTGGTAGTCGTATCAAGGACGAATCTATAGCAAGTGGTGATGCCCACATAAAAATAGTGAAGAAGAACAACGATAGATTGCTTGTGGATAGATCTATTATGAGCATTGCAAATTCTATACCAAGCATCTTTTAATTTCTCCCCTCCCATCTATTTAAAATTAAGAACTTCGTTCTCGGGGGTGCACGCAATAGAGTAAGAAGTATCCATAACAACAAAAAGTGGTCAACAAGATTGCACTCAAAGACAGATCCGAGGAGAAAATGGCGAACGAAAAAGAGGGCGAATAAAATGGCAAATTTTTGTGAAGTGGGAGAGAGGAAAACAAGAGGCAAATGGATAATAATATAAATTGCGAGGAGATGGGATTTGTGATTAGGAACCTGCTTGATGTTGATGATGTCTCCTTGGCAATGGCGTCAGAAACTCCTTTTGATGCCTGCTTGAACTACATCGGTATTTCCCTAAAGAGGAAGGGATGATGCAGCACAATGGCAGTAGGTATTTCCGTCAGTGATGAGACCAAGGTTATCAAACTAGTATGAGAACCACGCAACACAACATAAACAACCTCTGTACACAAATAACAAATACTCGCAACCCGACGTGTTAAAGGGGTTGTCAATCCTTTTCGGATAACGGTGCCAGAAATTGGCGCGGAGACGTGATAAAGTTGTAATAGATAGCATAAATAGAGCACAAATAGAATAAAGTGCAGCAAGGTATTTTTGTATTTTTGGTTTTATAGATCTTAAAATAAAAGAAAAGGAAAATATATCGCAAAGTCAAATATGATAAGAAGAGACCCGGGGCGGGGGCCGTAGATTTCACTGGTGGCTTCTCTCGAGAAAAATAGCAAACGGTGGGAAAACAATTACTGTTGGGCAATTGATAGAACTTCAAATAATCATGATGATATCCAGGTAATGATCATTATATAGACATCACGTCCAAGATTAATAGACCAACTCCTGCTTGTATCTCCTACTATTACTCCACACATGAACCGCTATCCAGCATGCATCTAGTGTATTAAGTTCATGGAAAAACGGAGTAATGCAATAAATGACATGATGTAGACAAGATCTATTTATGTAAAAATAGAGCCCATCTTGTTATCCTTAATAAAAATGATATATACATGATGTAGACAAGATCTATTTATGTAGAAATAAATGAATGCACGTTAGTTATAGGCGACTAATGGCCAGACACGTTAACAAAGAGGCGAAGAAACTGAGAGACGCTGGGAGGTTTTATTTTTTATTTCTTTTCGATTTAATCTGGATGCAGTCACTTTTTTTTCCTTTTTTTGTTTTTCCTTTCAATAAATGTTCACAATTTTTAAAAACAATTCATGTTTTAAATGTTCACAATTTCACAAAATGTTCAAATTAAAAGTGTGTTTTTTTACAAATGTTAGATGTTTTCAATTTTTGCATTCTTTCAGATATATTCACCTTAGTTAATGGTTAGTAATATAAAAATATGCTAACCTAAGTTTCTAAAAATGTTAATGTCTTTCCAAAAAAAATGTTCAATACATTTTGAAAATTTCCACGTTTTCCACTATAATTCTCAAACTATAAAAATATTCACTTTATAAATTTAGTATTTAAAACAAATTATTTTTGTCATGCAATAACTTTTTAAATATGTACTAGCAATCGGTTTTTCTGGGGCCAACCGAAGGACAAAAAATCACTACATAGGAGCGCTCGACGAACACCCTCGTGGGCCAGCCCATATCCCATTCCTATATGATTGAACGGCAAATAGACGGAGAATGCGCCAAATAGGAGTTAAACTGACATAGATAGAGCCACCTGGAAGCATCCCAAAACTGGTGGAGGCTTCTAAAACAGTGGTACAATGTGCCGTCCATGGATTTGTGTGATGGCTTGGCCCAATATCATTGATTTTGCAAGTTTCTAAGTATAATCTATATTGGTTTTGAAAAGGTTACAAGTGTTTCCTTTTTTATTTTTCCTCATTCATTTATTGGTTTTCAATAGTTTTCTGCTTTTCTTTTGCTTTTCCGATACATCTCACCTTTTTAAAACATTTTGAACATTTTTTTATATATGTGGAACATTTTTAGGGATACGCGCTAAAGATATTCAAATACAGGGTGAACATTCATTTGAATACAACTTCGCCATCGTGGAACATTTATATACATTTGTTTGAAAATTATTAAGATAAGCGCAGGGCCAAGCCCAAGACGGTGAAGTCGCTTCAGCTACCTTGGTTGTCCGGGATCAAAAACCAATGAGTGCACCGTGATCATGACAACAAAGTCTTTGGGTCTTTCAGATATGCATTGTCGCAGAAAGAAACTGCTGCCCACTACCGGTGGAAAGGAAGAAGAGTATTACCATCTTACAATGGAGCCACACATTAACTGCTGAGATTTCAAGTGACTAGTGAGTCCACAGATCCGTGGACACAAACTCCCAGAGGCCCTACGCCGGCGCCAGATTGGACGTGATCGAGGTAGGGAGAGACCAAAGAGATATTATTCTAACACACCACCACTGCCGGCACCACCTAGATGTCACGGCAGAATCAAAAGCCGAAAGAGAGAAAACGAAAGAAGGGATGGGTCCCAACTCCCTTCTTCATCGACAGGCCACAAGACAGGGAAGAGAAGGGTCCGATGCAGCAGCGTGGGAGCAAGCTGCGGCGGAGACGACTAGGATTGTGGACGTATTGTCTGTTATCAATCGACGTTACTTGGAGGTGACTAATAGCCAGGCGCGTTAGCAAAGAGGCGAACAAACTGAGCGACGCTTGGGGGTTTTATATTTTCTTTCACTAAGATTTGTACGGTATGCAGCCTCCTTTTTTCTTCTCTTTTTACTCTTGTTCTTTTCAATAAATCTTCACAACTAAAAAAAAAATCATGTTTTAAAATGTTCACAATTTAAAAAAAATCAACTTCAAAAAACATGTTCTAAGTTGTTAACAAATGTTAATTGTTTTCAATTTTTGCATCCATTCGAATATATTCACATTATCTAATGGTCACTAATAAAAAGATCGCTAAAATATGTTTAAAAAAATTGTTAATGTCTTTCCAAAAAAATGTTTGATATATTTTGAAAATGACCACGTTTTCAATTATTATTCTGAAACTTTTCAAATATTCACCTTACAAAATTCACTATTAAAAAAATTATTTGTATCACGCAATAACTTTTTAAATCAGTAGTAGCAATCGGATTTTCAGAGGCACACGAAATGTCAAGAAATCGCTACAGAGGAGGCTCCACAAACACCCTCTAGGGTCACCCATATCCCATTCATATGTACGATTCAACGACATATAGACGGCACATTCATCATATAAGCTTTAAACTGACATAAAAGAGCCTCCTGGAAGCATCACAAGACTGGTGGAAGCTTTCGAAATGGTGGTACATGGTGCGGCCCAAGTTTGTTTGATGGGTTGGCCTATTAGCGCTGATTTCACAAGTTTCTAAGCACAGTGCCTATTTGGTTTTGAGAAGGTTACAACCGTTACCTTTTTCTATTTTTACGTGTTCATTTATTTTTTTAACGGTTTTCTGATATTTTTTCTACTTTTCAAATCTATCTCACCTTTTTTTAAACATGAAACATTTTTAAGATACGCGCTAAACATTTCCAAATACAGAGTGAACATTTATTTGAATACAGGTTAGCCGTTGTGGAACATTTTTATACATTTATTTGAACATTTTAAAGATAAGCGTAGAGCCAAGCCTCAGACGGCGAAGTCGCTTTAGCTACCTGGGTTGTCCGGGATCAGAAACCCATGAATGCACCTTGATCATGACAACAAAGTCCTTGGGTCTTTGAGATATGTGTTGTCGTAGAAAGAAATTGTTGCCCACTACTTTGGAAAGTAAGAAAAGTATTAACTATCTTACAAAAGAACCACACATTAACTGATGAGATCTGAAATCACTATTGAGTCCACAGATCCGTGGACACAAACTCTCAGAGGCCCTTCACCCATGCCAGATTGGATGTCATCGAGGTAGGGATAGACCGAAGAGATCTTTTTTGTAACCTGAGATCGAAGAGTTCTTATTCTAACACACCACTACCATGTAGATGTCACCGCAGAATCGAAAACCTAAGGAGAAAAAATAATGAAAGGACGGATGGGTCCCAACCCCCTTCTTCACTGACAAGCCGCCAAACGGGGAAGAGAGGGGGGGGGGGGGGGGCGATGCGGCAGCGTGGGTGCAATCTCCGGCGGCAGCGACTACGGTTGTGGACGTATGGTCTGCTATCAATCCACATTAGCTGTAGGCAACAATTGGCTGGGCGCATTGTCAAAGAGGCGAAGAAACTGAGCGACACTCGGTTGTTTTATTTTTTTGTTTCTTTTCAGTTCTTACTGCATTCAGTCCATTTTTTTCTTTTTGTTGTCTTTCTTTTCATCAATGTTCACAATTTTTGAAAAACTATTCATGTTTAAAAATGTTTTCAGGTTGTAAATAAAACTTTCAACTTCAAAAGAAGTATTTTTTTTTCTAAAAATGTTAAATGTTTTCAATTTTTGCATTCACTCAAATATATTCACCTTATTCAGTGGTCACTATGATACAAAAAAAATAATAAACTTAGTTTCTAAAAATGTTAAATGTTTGATATATTTTGAAAATTTCCATTTTTCCAACTATTATTTTCAAACTAAAAAAATATTTACCTTTTAAATTCACTGTTTATAATTTTTATTTTTATCACACAATAACCTTTTAAATCTGTTGCAGAAATCAGTTTTTCCGAGGCACACCAAAGGACAAAAAATTGCTACAGAGGGGCGCTCCGCGAATACTCTCGTGGGACGGCCCATATCCCATTTCTATGTATGATTCAATGACAAATAGACAGAAAATGCGTCAAATAAGAGTTAAACTGACATCGAAAGAGCCACCTGGAAGCATCCTAAAACTGATGGATGCTTCCAAAACGGTGGTACATGGTGCGGTCCAAAAATTCTGGGCCGGTGCGAAAAATAAAATGGGGCCTAATATAACTCAAGCAGAAAGCCGTCAAAAACCAATAAAAATGAACATTATTAGGACCATCCTAATAGCGTCGAATTTGCAAGTTTCTAAGTACAATGCCTATTAAGGTTACTATCGTTTCTTTTTGTTTTTTTACACATTCATTTATTGGTTTTGAGGGTTTTCTACTATTTTTCTACTTTTCAAATACATCTCACCATTTTTAAAACATGTTGACATTTTGTGTATATATATTAAACATTTTTAAGATATGCGCTAAACATTTTGAAACACAGGGTGAACAATTATTTGAATACAGGTTAGCCGTTGTGGAATATTTTTATATATTTATTTGAATACACTTTTTGAACCTTTTTAAGATAAGCACAGGGCCAAGCCAAAGACGGCGAAGTCGCTTTAGTTAGCTGGGTTGCCCGGGATCACAAACCGATGAATGCACGTTGATCGGGATAGCAAAGTCCTTGGGTCTTTGAGATATGCATTGTCGTAGAAACAAACTGTTGGCCGCTTCCGTTGGAAAGAAAGAAGAGTATTAACTATCTTAGAAAGGAACCACCCGTTAATTGCTGAGATTGAAGTGACTAGTGAGTCCACTGATCCGTGGACACAAACTCTCAGAGGCCCTTTGCCTGGCAGATAGGACGTCATCGAGACAGGGCGACACCAAAGAGATCATATTCTAACATGCCACCACCGCTGCCACCACATATATGTCACCGCGGAATAAAAAACTAAGTAGAAAAAACGAAGACACAGATGGGTCCTAATTCCCTTCTTCACCGACGGGCCACCGGAGAGGGAAGAGAAGGGGGCCGATGCGGCAGCGTGGGGGCAATGTCCGGCGGCGGCGACTTGGATTGTGGACGTATGGTCCGCTCTCAATCCACGTTAGTTGTAGGTGACTGATAGCCAAGTGCGTTAGCAAAGAGGCGAAGAAACTGAGCAACGCTCGTGGGTTTTATTTTTTCTTTCTTGTCGAATTTTTACTGGATCCAGTCTCTTTCTTTCCTTTTTTATCGTTTTTATTTTCAATAATGTTGATTTTTTTTAGAAATCATGTTTTAATTTTTTCAAAATTTAAAAAAGTTCACTTCAAAAAAAGTGTTCTAAATTTATTATAAATGTTAAATGTTTTCAGTTTTTTCAATCGTTCAAATATATTCACCTTATTTAACGGTCACTAAAAAAATTCTAACCTAAGTTTAAAAAAATCTTAACTTCTTTCAAAAAAAATGTTTGATATATTTTGAAAATGTCGGCCTTTTCAATTATTATTCTCAACCTTTAGACATATTCACCTGCTAAAATTAACTATTTAAACAAATTATTTTTATCACGCAATAACTTTTTAAATCTGTAGCAGCAATCGGGTTTTCAGGGGCACACCAAAGGATTACAAATCGCTACAGGGGAAGTCTCCAAAAACACCCTGGTGGGCTGGCCCATATCCCATTCCTATGTTGTGATCATGTAGTTGTATTTAAGACTGGTAATAACTTGTACAGTATCACTGTTTTGATGATTATGAGACAAGATTTGTTGTATCATATAATTTTAATGCTGCATGTATATATTGGGATTGTATAAAGACATGTACAAATGCTGCATAAATATGCAACAGAAAAAATGTTGAAATTAATAGTAGTACTGAGGGTTTTACAATAGTAGTAGCACCAGCCACGCGCCTCTACTACATAAAGGTAGCAGTAGCATGGGGCCAAGACACGCATTACAGGTAATTAGTAGTAGCTCGGGTGGCACCCGCGCTATTACTCCTGCGCTATTACTACTAGTTTAACCCGCGCTACTATTAGGCCTTTTCATAGTAGTGAGATGCACAATTTCGGTTCAGACTGGATTGTCCGCTCAACCGGACCGCACTGTCCGCTTGACCGAGCCAGACTGTCCGGTCATAACAGAAGGTTTGACTTGTTTCGCAGCCTGGACCGGACAGTTTGGTCTCAGTTTCCGGACAGTCCAATTGCTACATGAGGTTTTGGGCGTCCAGCCATCTCCATAGTTTCTGGAGCATTGCACTGTTTTTGCTACAACTTCTGCATACGACCTTAGATTGAGACGATTTAAATATCAAAATTGACCGCTTTGATGGGACGAAGACAATCCATGTATAATATTTTCTCATATGAGGCTGTATTCAATGTGTATTTGGCCAAACGGTACTTCGAGCACAACATTGGCTCTCGAGATGTGATCGGATGGCGATGATCCAAACTTCAAAGATATTCATGTCGACAATACAAAACCTTTTCATATAGACCACATTTTCATTTAAGTCAAACTTAATCACTTTTTCTATCGTGCCAAAAACCGGTATCAACACTGCGACGTCCAAAGATCCATGCCGGTTTGTCATGTCCGGCGCTCTGAACTCTCTCGCCTATCTTTCTCGCCGACTCGGTAGGGTGATTTCACCATGCCAAGACCACCCTCCGCATCTCCACTCATTAAACACGCGGCGGACAGCCAGCCATGTAGATTGCCATCCGTGACTGTTGAGTATCATGATTATTAGGAAAGCTAGGATAGCGTATGATATTATTCTACCTTGCCTTGTACTCCAAGATGATCATATACTCCTACATATATGCCTATGAGGCTCAAGCAATACAACGAAATATTCCACCAAATCTCTCTCTCTCTCCCTTCTAACATGGTATCAGTCTAACCGATCCAAACCCTAGCCACCGCCCGACGCTTCCGCTCCCGCGCCGCCCCCAGGGAGATCGGCCTAGGGTTCGTCCGCCGGTCGTGTTGGTCGGCTGCCCTAGAGAGTCTTTTTTCCGAGCCCTTGCTCCAGGTTTTTCTCTCTCCCGCTGGTCATCTTGATTGGTGTTTCTTTTTGGTTTTCCGATCTAAGCTTGATCGTTTTGTGTCGCCCGTCACCGCCAGCGACCCCCGTGCGCCTCTACTCCAACACCGGCGCGATCGGCCGGCCACTTCACCGACCTAGCGGCCTCGCATGACCGGCGCCCCCTAACGACCGTCGTCGGCGCGTCTGCCCGTGTGTCGCCCCGATCCAGCGGCCTCACGCGATGTGAATGTTGGAAATATGCCCTAGAGGCACTAATAAAATGATTATTATTATATTTCCTTGTTCATGATAATTTTCTATTGTTCATGCTATAATTGTATTAACCGGAAACAGTGATACATGTGTGAATATATAGACCACAACATGTCCCTAGTGAGCCTCTAGTTGACTAGCTCGTTGATCAACAAATAGTCATGGTTTCCCGACTATGGACATTGGATGTCATTGATAACGGGATCACATCATTAGGAGAATAATGTGATGGACAAGACCCAATCCTAAGCATAGCACAAGATCGTGTAGTTCGTTTGCTAAAGCTTTTCTAATGTTAAGTATCAGTTTCTTGGACCATGAGATTGTGTAACTACCGGATACCGTAGGAGTGCTTTGGGTGTACCAATCATCACAACGTAAATGGGTGACTATAAAGGTACACTACATGTATCTCTGAAAGTGTCTATTGGGTTGACACGAATCGAGACTGGGATTTGTCACTCTGTATGATGGAGAGGTATCTCTGGGCCCACTCGGTAATGCTTCATCATAATAAGCTCAATGTGACCAAGTGGTTGGTCACGGGATCATGCATTACGTAATGAGTAAAGTGACTTGCCGGTAACGAGATTCAACGAGGTATTGGGATATCGACGATCGAATCTAACGTACCGTTTGACAAAGGGAATTGTATACGGGATTACTTGAATCCTCGACATTGTGGTTCATCCGATGAGATCATCGTGGAACATGTGGGAGCCAACATGGGTATCCAGATCCCGCTGTTGGTTATTGGCCGGAGAGCTGTCTCGGTCATGTCTGCGTGATTCCCGAACCTGTAGGGTCTACACACTTAAGGTTCGGTGACGCTAGGGTTATTAGGAAGACTTGTATGTGATTACCGAATGTTGTTCGGAGTCCCGGATGAGATCTTGGACGTCACGAGGAGTTCCAGAATGGTCCGGAGGTAAAGATTTATATATGGGAAGTTGTAATACGGTCACCGGAAAGTTTCGGGGGCATACCGGTATTGTACCGGGGCCACCGGAAGGGTTCCGGGGGTCCACTGGGAGGGGCCACCTCTCCCGGAGGGCCTCATGGGCCGTGGAGGGAGGGGAACCAGACCTTAGTGTGCTGGGTGCATCCCCCCCCTTGGGCCCATGCGCCTAGGGTTTGGGGGAAACCCTAAGGGGGGCGCCCCCCTTGCTTGGGGGACAAGTCCCCCCCCCCCCCCCCCCGTTTGGTCGCCGCCCCCCTCTAGATCACATCTAGAGGGGGCCGGCCCCTGATACGTCTCCAACATATATACTGTTCCAAACACATTTGCCCTTGTTTTGGACTCTAACTTGCATGATTTGAATGAAACTAACCCGGACTGACGCTATTTTCAGCAGAACTACCATGATGTTGTTTTATGTGTAGAAAAGAAAAGTTCTCGGAATGACCTGCAAATCCACGGAGGGACTTTTCAGAATTAATAAGAATTTTAGGCGAAAGAATCAAGGCCAGGGGGCCCAGGGCCTGTCCACGAGACAGGGGGCGCCCCCCCTAGGGCACGCGCCCTATTTCGTGGGCCCCCCGGACCTCCTCCGACCTCAACTCCAACTCCATATATACCATCTCGTGGAGAAAACAATCATAGAGAAAGTTTCATCGCGTTTTACGACACGGAGCCGCCGCCAAGACCTAATCTCTCTCGGGAGCGCTGATCTGGAGTCCGTTCGGGGCTCCGGAGAGGGGGATTCATCGTCGTCGTCATCATCAACCAACCTCCATCACCAATTTGATGATGCCAACCGCCGTGCGTGAGTAATTCCATCGTAGGCTTGCTGGACGGTGATGGGTTGGATGAGATTTACCATGTAATCAAGTTAGATTTGTTAGGGTTTGATCCCTAGTATCCACTATGTTCTGAGATTGATGTTGCTATGAATTTGCTATGCTTAATGCTTGTCACTAGGGCCCGAGTGCCATGATTTCAGATCTGAACCTATTATGTTTTCATCAATATATGTGTGTTCTTGATCCTATCTTGCAAGTCTATAGTCACCTATTATGTGTTATGATCCGACAACCCCGAAGTGACAATAATCGGGACACTTCTCGGTGATGACCGTAGTTTGAGGAGTTCATGTATTCACCATGTGTTAATGCTTTGGTCCGATTCTCTATTAAAAGGAGGCCTTAATATCCCTTAGTTTCCACTAGGACCCCGCTGCCACGGGAGGGTAGGACAAAAGATGTCATGCAAGTTCTTTTCCATAAGCACGTGTGACTATTTACGGAATACATGCCTACATTACATTGATGAACTGGAGTTAGTTCTATATCACCCTATGTTATAACTATTGCATGAGGAATCGCATCCGGCATAATTATCCATCACTGATCCATTGCCTACGAGCTTTTCATATACTGTTCTTCGCTTATTTACTTTTCCGTTGCTACTGTTACAACTACTACAAAAACCCAAAAACATTTATCTTTATTGTTGCTACTGTTACCATTACTATCATACCACTCTTGCTACTAAATACTCTGTTGCAGATACTAAGTTATCCAGGTGTGGTTGAATTGACAACTCAACTGCTAATACTCAAGAATATTCTTTGGCTCCCCTTGTGTCGAATCAATAAATTTGGGTTGAATACTCTACCCTCGAAAGCTGTTGCGATCCCCTACACTTGTGGGTTATCAGCCCCCTTCGTCCCCCCTATAAACAGAGGGGCGAGGGGAGGGCTGCACACACACCTCCAAGGCGCAGCCCCTCCCCTCCCCAACACCTCTCCTCCTCCACAGAAGCTTGGCGAAGCCCTGTCGGAGTACTGCCTCTCCATCACCACCACGCCGTCGTGCTGCTGCTGGAGCTTTCTTCCTCAACCTCTCCCTCCTCCTTGCTGGATCAAGGCACGGTAGACGTCTCCGCTCCGTACGTGTGTTGAACGTGGAGGTGCCGTCCATTCGGCGCTATGATCTTCGGTGATTTGCATCACGACGAGTACGACTCCATCAACCCCGTTCTCTTGAACGCTTCCGCTCGTGATCTATAAGGGTATGTAGATGCACTCCTCTCTCTCGTTGCTAGATGACTCCATAGATTGATCTTGGTGATGCGTAGAAAAGTTTTATTTTCTGCAACGATCTACAACAGTGGTATCAGAGCTAGGTCTATGCGTAGTTTCTATGCACGAGTAGAACACAATTTTGTTGTGGGCGTAGATTTTGTCAATTTACTTGCGACTACTAGTCTTATCTTGTTTCGATGGTATCGTGGGATGAAGCGGCCCGTACCGACCTTACACGTACACTTATGTGAGACTTGTTCCTCCAACAGACATACACTAGTTGCATAAGGTGGCTAGCTGGTGTCTGTCTCTCCCACCTTAGTCGGATCAGATTCGATGAAAAGGGTCCTTATGAAGGGTAAATATAAATTGGCATATCACGTTGTGGTTTTGGCGTAGGTAAGAAACGTTCTTGCTAGAACCCTATAGCAGCCACGTAAAAACTTGCAACAACAATTAGAGGACGTCTAACTTGTTTTTGCAGCATATGCCTTGTGATGTGATATGGCCAAAAGGATGTGATGAATGAAATATATGTGATGTATGAGATTGATCATGTTCTTGTAATAGGAATCACGACTTGCAGGTCGATGAGTATGACAACCGGCAGGAGCCATAGGAGTTGTCTTTATTTATTGTATGACCTGCATGTCACTGAATAACGCCATGTAATTACTTTTCTTCTTTGCTAAACCGTTAGCCATAGTAGTAGAAGTAATAGTTGGCGAGACAACTTCATGGAGACACGATGATGGAGATCATGATGATGGAGATCATGGTGTCATGCCGGTGACGATGATGATCATGGCGCCTTGAAGATGGAGATCAAAGGAGCAAAAAATGATATTGGCCATACCATGTCACTATTTGATTGCATGTGATGTTTATCATGTTTTTGCATCTTATTTGCTTAGAACGACGGTAGTAAATAAGATGATCCCTCATAACAATTTCAAGAAAGTGTTCCCCCTAACTGTGTGCCGTTGCAAAAGTTCGTTGTTTCAAAACACCACGTGATGATCGGGTGTGATAGATCCTAACGTTCGCATACAACGGGTGTAAGACAGACTTACACATGCAAAACACTTAGGTTTACTTGACGATCCTCGCATGTACAGACATGGCCTCGGAACACAAGAGACCGAAAGGTCGAACATGAATCGTATAGAAGATACGATCAACATAGAGATGTTCACCGATTATGACTAGTCCGTCTCACGTGATGATCGGACACGACCTAGTTGACTCGGATCATGTATCACTCAGATGACTAGAGGGATGTCTAATCTGAGTGGGAGTACATTAAATAATTTGATTAGATGAACTTAATTATCATGAACTTAGTCTAAAACCTTTGCAAAATGTCTTGTAGATCAAATGGCCCACGCTCACGTCAACCTCAACTTCAACGCGTTCCTAGAGAAAACCAAGCTGAAAGATGATGGCAGCAACTATATGGACTGGGTCCGGAACCTGAGGATCATCCTCATAGCTGCCAAGAAAGCATATGTCCTAGAAGCATCGCTAGGTGAAGCACCCGTCCCAGCGAACCAAGACGTTATGAACGCTTGGCAGTCGCGTGTTGATGATTACTCCCTCATTCAGTGTGGCATGCTTTACAGCTTAGAACCGGGGCTCCAAAAGCGTTTTGAGCAGCACGAAGCATATGAGATGTTCCAAGAGCTGAAAATGGTTTTCCAAGCACATGCCCGGGTCGAGAGATATGAAGTCTCCGACAAGTTCTACAGTTGTAAGATGGAGGAAAACAATTCTGTCAGCGAGCACATACTCAAAATGTCTGGGTTGCACAACTGCTTGTCCCAGCTGGACATTAACCTCCCGGATGAGGCGGTCATTGACAGAATCCTTTAGTCGCTCCCACCTAGCTACAAGAGCTTTGTGATGAACTACAATATGCAGTGGATGGTGAAAACTATTCCTGAGGTATTTTCAATGCTGGAATCAGTAGAGGTAGAAATCAAAAAGGAACATCAAGTGTTGATGGTCAATAGAACCACTAGTTTCAAGAAAGCAAGGGTAAGAAGAAATTCAAGAAGGACAGCAAGGGAGTTGCCGCGCCCGGTAAACCAGTTGCCGGGAAGAAGCCAAAGCACGGACCCAAACCTGAGACTGAGTGCTTTTATTGCAAAGGGAACGGTCATTGGAAGCGGAACTGCCCCAAATACTTAGCAGATAAGAAGGCCGGCAACACCAAAGGTATATGTGATATACATGTTATTGATGTATACCTTACCAGTACTCGTAGTAGCTCCTGGGTATTTGATACCGGTGCGGTTGCTCATATTTGTGACTCAAAACAGGAGCTGCGAAATAAGCGGAGACTGGCGAAGGACGAGGTGATGATGCGCATCGGGAATGGTTCCAAGGTTGATGTGATTGCCGTCGGCACGCTACCTCTATATTTACCTACGGGATTATTTTTAAACCTCAATAATTGTTATTTAGTGCCAGGTTTGAGAGTGAACATTGTATCTGGATCTCGTTCAATGCGAGATGTCTACTCATTTAAATCCGAGAATAATGGTTGTTCTATTTATATGAGAGATATGTTTTATGGTCATGCCCCACTGGTCAATGGTTTATTTTTAATGAATCTCAAACGTGATGTTACACATATTCATACTGTGAATACCAAAAGATGTAAGATTGATAACGAGAGTCCCACGTATCTGTGGCACTGCCGCCTTGGTCACATTGGTGTCAAACGCATGAAGAAGCTCCATACTGATGGACTTTTGGAGTCTCTTGATTTTGAATCATTTGACACGTGCGAACCATGCCTCATGGTAAAAATGACCAAGACTCCGTTCTCCAGAACAATGGAGCGAGCAACCAACTTATTGGAAATTATACATACTAATGTGTGCGGTCTAATGTGCGTTGAGGCTCGCGGTGGATATCGTTATGTTCTCACCCTCACTGATGACTTAAGTAGATATGGGTATATCTACTTAATCAAACACAAGTCTGAGACCTTTGAAAAGTTCAAGGAATTTCAGAATGAGGTAGAGAATCAACGTGACAGAAAAATAAAGTTCTTACGATCAGATCGTGGGGGAGAATATTTAAGTCACGAGTTTGGTACACACTTGAGGAAATGTGGAATTGTTTCACAACTCACGCCGCCTGAAACACCTCAGCGTAATGGTGTCCGAACATCGTAATCGCACTCTATTGGATATGGTGCGGTCTATGATGTTTCTTACCGATTTACCGCTATCATTTTGGGGATACGCTTTAGAGATAGCTACATTCACTTTAAATAGGGCACCGTCTAAATCCATTGAGACGACACCGTATGAATTATGATTTGGAAAGAAACCTAAGCTATCGTTTCTAAAAGTTTGGGGATGCGATGCTTATGTCAAGAAACTTCAACCTGAAAAGCTCGAACCCAAGTCGGAAAAATGCGTCTTCATAGGATACCCTAAGGAAACCATTGGGTATACCTTCTACCTCAGATCTGAAGGCGAGATCTTTATTGCCAAGAATGGGTCCTTTCTGGAGAAAGAGTTTCTCTCGAAAGAAGTAAGTGGGAGGAAAGTGGAACTTGATGAAGTACTACCTCTTGAACCGGTAAGTAGCGCAGCTCAGGAAGATGTTCCTATGGTGCCTGCACCGACTAGAGAGGAAATTAATGATGATGATCAAGGTACTTTGGATCAAGTTACTACTGAACTTCATAGGTCCACAAGGACACGTTCCACACCAGAGTGGTATGGCAACCCTGTCCTGGAAATCATGTTGTTAGACAATGGTGAACCTTCGAACTATGAAGAAGCGATGGCGGGCCCAGATTCCAACAAATGGCTAGAAGCCATGAAATCCGAGATAGGATCCATGTATGAAAACAAAGTACGGACTTTGACAGACTTGCCCGATGATCGGCGAGCGATAGAAAATAAATGGATCTTTAAGAAGAAGATGGACGTGGATGGTAATGTTACCATCTATAAAGCTCGACTTGTCGCTAAGGGTTATCGGCAAGTTCAAGGGGTTTACTACGATGAGACTTTCTCTCCCATAGCGAAGCTGAAGTCCATCTGAATCATGTTAGCAATTGCCGCATACTATGATTATGAGATATGGCAAATGGACGTCAAAACGACATTCCTTAACGGCTATCTTAAGGAAGAACTGTATATGATGCAGCCGGAAGGTTTTGTCGATCCTAAGAATGCTAACAAGGTATTTAAGCTCCAGCGATCCATTTATGGGCTGGTGCAAGCATCTCGGAGTTGGAACATTCGCTTTGATGAGATGATCAAAGCGTTCGGGTTTATGCAGACTTATGGAGAAGCCTGCGTTTACAAGAAAGTGAGTGGAAGCTCTGTAGCATTTCTCATATTATATGTGGATGACATACTTTTGATGGGAAATGATATAGAACTTTTGGACAGCATAAAGGCCTACTTGAATAAGTGTTTTTCAATGAAGGACCTTGGAGAAGCTGCTTATATATTAGCATCAAGATCTATAGAGATAGATTGAGACGCCTCATAGGTCTTTCAGAAAGCACATACCTTGACAAGATATTGAAGAAGCTCAATATGGACCAGTCCAAGAAGGGGTTCTTGCCTGTGTTGCAAGGTGTGAAATTGAGCTCAGCTCAATCCCTGTGTTGCCTGTGTCCAAGAAGCGGAACTGCCCCAAATAAAGAAGAGATGAGTGTCATCCTCTATGCCTCGGCCATAGGGTCTATTATGTATGCCTTGCTGTGTACCAGACCTGATGTAAATCTTGCCGTAAGTTTGGTCGCAAGGCACCAAAGTAATCCCGGCGTGGAACACTGGACAGCGGTCAAGAATATCCTGAAGTACCTGAAAAGGACTAAGAATATATTTCTCGTTTATGGAGGTGACGAAGAGCTCGTGGTAAAGGGTTACGTCGATGCTAGCTTCGACACAGATCTGGATGACTCTAAGTCACAAACCGGATATGTGTATATTTTGAATGGTGGGGCAGTAAGCTGGTGCAGCAGCAAGCAGAGCATCGTGGAGGGATCTACATGTGAAGCGGAGTACATGGCAGCCTCAGAGGCAGCGCATGAAGCAATCTAGATGAAGGAGTTCATCACTGACCTAGGAGTTATTCCCAATGCGTTGGGGCCGATCACTCTCTTCTGTGACAACACTGGAGCTATTGCCCATGCCAAGGAGCCTAGGTTTCACAAGAAGACCAGGCACATCAAGCGTCGCTTCAACTCCATTCGTGAAAATGTTCAAGATGGAGACATAGATATTTGCAAAGTGCATACGGATCTGAATGTCGCAGATCCGTTGACTAAACCTCTTCCGCGAGCAAAACATGATCAACACTAGAACTCTATGGGTGTTCGATTCATCACAGTGTAACTAGATTATTGACTCTAGTGCAAGTGGGAGACTGTTGGAAATATGCCCTAGAGGCAATAATAAAAGGATTATTATTATATTTCCTTGTTCATGATAATTGTCTATTGTTCATGCTATAATTGTATTAACCGGAAACAGTGATACATGTGTGAATACATAGACCACAACATGTCCCTAGTAAGCCTCTAGTTGACTAGCTCGTTGATCAACAAATAGTCATGGTTTCCTGACTATGGACATTGGATGTCATTGATAACGGGATCACATCATTAGGAGAATGATGTGATGGACAAGACCCAATCCTAAGCATAGCACAAGATCGTGTAGTTCGTTTGCTAAAGCTTTTCTAATGTCATCAGTTTCTTAGACCATGAGATTGTGTAACTCCCCGATAACATAGGAGTGCTCTGGGTGTACCAAACGTCACAAGTAACTGGGTGACTATAAAGGTACACTATAGCTATCTCCGAAAGTGTCTGTTGGGTTGACACGAATCGAGACTGGGATATGTCACTCTGTATGATGGAGAGGTATCTCTGGGCCCACTCGGTAATGCATCATCATAATGAGCTCAATGTGACCAAGTGGTTGGTCACGGGATCATGCATTACTTAACGAGTAAAGTGACTTGCCGGTAACGAGATTGAACGAGGTATTGGGATACCGACGATCGAATCTCGGGCAAGTAACGTACCGTTTGACAAAGGGAATTGTATACGGGATTACTTGAATCCTCGACATCGTGGTTCATACGATGAGATCATCGTGGAACATGTGGGAGCCAACATGGGTATCTAGATCCCGCTGTTGGTTATTGGCCGGAGAGCTGTCTCGGTCATGTATGTGTGTTTCCCGAACCCGTAGGGTCTACACACTTAAGGTTCGGTGACACTAGGGTTATTAGGAAGACTTGTATGTGATTACCGAATGTTGTTCGGAGTCCCGGATGAGATCCCGAACATCATGAGGACTTCCGGAATGGTCTGGAGGTGAAGATTTATATACGGAAAGTTGTAATACGGTCACCGGAAAGTTTCGGGGTCATACCGGTATTGTACCGAGGCCACCGAAAGGGTTTCGAGGGTCCACCGGGAGGGGCCACCTCTCCCGGAGGGCCTCATGGGCCGTGGAGGGAAGGGAACCAGCCCTTAGAGGGCTGGGCGCATCCCCCTTGGGCCCATGCGCCTAGGGTTTGGGGGAAACCCTAAGGGGGGCGCCCCCCTTGCTTGGGGGGCAAGTCCTCCCCCCCTTGGCCGCCCCCCTCTAGATCTCATCTAGAGGGGGCCGGCCCCCTTCCTCCTCCCCCTATAAATAGAGGGTAGAGGTGAGGGCTGCACAAGCACCTCCAAGGCGCAGCCCCTCCCCTCCACAACACCTCTCATCCTCCGCAGAAGCTTGGCGAAGCCCTGCCGGAGTACTGCCTCTGCATCACCACCACACCATCGTGCTGCTGCTGGAGCTTTCTTCCTCAACCTCTCCCTCCTCCTTGATGGATCAAGGCGCGGGAGACGTCTCCGCTTCGTACGTGTGTTGAACGCGGAGGTGCCATCCGTTCGGCGCTAGGATCTTCGGTGATTTGGATCACGACGAGTACGACTCCATCAACCCCGTTCTCTTGAATGCTTCCGCTCGCGATCTACAAGGGTATGTAAATGCACTCCTCTCTCTCGTTTCTAGATGACTCCATAGATTGATCTTGGTGATGTGTAGATTTTTTTTATTTTCTGCAACGATCTCCAACAGCGAAGGCCCATCATCCGCCGTTCGCGCACCAGCTCGCCCATCGATCTACACTGACTGTTGTCGTCCTACTCCGACCGGGAATCTTGCATCGCCCCCACCCGACGGCCAATCATAGCCGATGTTCGCTTGCTGGCCGGCCTGTACGGCCGCCCTGCCGACCGTCGTCGCCGGCTTCATCATGGACTCTGTCGCCACCCAGCGTCCACCGAGCGGTGTCCCCGACCTGGCGCGCGATCGGATTGATCACCCGCCCGCTGCATCTACGCCATGCGACTGACCATGCCCGTCGGTTGTGCGCGCCTTCGGAGGCCCCGTGAAGTCCGTCCCGAGTTCAGCGTGTCCCTCTATCGATCGAGCAACGGTCTGCCACCGCGTCGCCCCATCGGGCTGCAGCGCTGTCGCCCCGTGGTTGTTCTCGAGGCTGCACCGACCCGCGTCACCGTTGTGTATCCCTTCGGGCCGTAGTGCCGCAACCGCGGTCCACCGCCGCCCCGAGGCCGTTTGCTCCAGGTCGTCCCCGAGGAAGCACCGACCCTCGCACCGCCGCTGCGTCGCCTCATCGGGCCGTAGCGAGCGTGGCACGCGGTCCACGCTGCCGTCCCGAGACTGTTCCCGCGGTTGCATCGATCCGTGTTCCGCTTCTATTCCACCCTTTTGGGCTGTCGCGCCATGGCCTGCGGTCCCCGCCGCCGCCCCGAGGTCTTCCTGTCATCGCCCTAACCTGCCCGCCGCTGCTGCATCACCCTTACGGGCGGTAGCGCCACGGCCCGCGGTCCACTCCACCGTTACCACGCGTCGACCTTCCGTGGTATGCGACGCGCCATCTCCCTTGGCGTGGCAACGCCACCATCCACACCGGTCTTCGTCACATTGTCGGGCTCCTCGCCTACTTCGAGCATCGCCACCGCGCTCCTAACCAAACTGTCGCAGCCGCCGCTACCATCGTAGCCGCCGCCCGTCCACCTCCTTCGTCTTCATAGAGCATCAACCCATTTCCAGTGTCGCCGTCATCTACCCCGACCACTTCATCTACTCCGATAACCGCGAGCAACATCGGCCCCACGCCGATTGGCGCCGCAACCGTTGTCGAGTCCTTCTTTGTTGGCCTCTCTGACTTCTCCGACATGGCATACAACTCGTGCATGTCTCAGTCTACGTATGCCCGGTGCTGGCAACACCGATGTGTGCCTTCATCCACGATGTGTCGCTGGGCTTGGCAAACCCGGCGCGATGCCTCGTCAACACCGTCTTCTTCCCGGCGCACCACTACTTCGACACTAGTGCGCCCATGACTAACTCGACGCCTCTTTGCGCTCGCGGCTCGACAACGACTTCCTCGACACCGGCCACCCCAACTCGA
Source organism: Triticum aestivum (assembly GCF_018294505.1). Taxonomy (NCBI): domain Eukaryota; kingdom Viridiplantae; phylum Streptophyta; class Magnoliopsida; order Poales; family Poaceae; genus Triticum; species Triticum aestivum. The sequence goes on along the minus strand of NC_057801.1, from coordinate 843,829,156 downwards.
CATCGACCACGACATTCTTCGCACGGCTACCTCGACCACGACTCCACCACACACACTCTCGGCTACCTCAACAAACAGCACAAAGGGCTACCGCCTTGTTTGAGCAACCTCGTCGGGTTTCCACTTCAGTCACGATTTCCGCGATGGGTCGACCGTTACGACTGTGGTGGGGTGTCCGTCGTCTTGCCTTCGGATTCTTCTCCAGTCTCACCGTCTGCGTCGCTATCGTTGTGACTATGGGGGATGTTGACTACCGTGATTATTAGAAAAGCTAGGATAGCGTAGGATATTATTCTACCTTGCCTTGTACTCCAAGATGATCATGCACTCCTATATAACGAACTATTCCACCAAATCTCTCTCTCCCTTCCAACAGTGACCGCTGCCCTAGCACCCAAGGTCGAATTCCTCAATGCAGCAAAAACTCGTTGGATACTGGCAACTATTAGAAAATAAGACACTGCGGCGGTGGACACCAGTGTGGATGCGCGCACCGGGTGTGTCGAGCCGTGGCTGTAGCTAGGCGTGTGCGCCGTGCGCGCGGACGTTAGCGTAGCTCGCTAGACGTGCAGCACGTGTGTGTAGCGTGCATGCATGGAGCTGTTGGGGAGCCCCACTGTTTGTGGGCACCGGTATGAGTCGAGCGACAGTTTGTGTCTAACAAAAATTAGATTGTTCGTGCGGCGAGGCGTTTGTGCGCCGGAAAAAGATTCAGTGTGCTCATTCTTCCACCTTCGTCCGAGCAAATAAGAGATAGAGAGCGGCGAGCTGGTCCGGGGTTTGTCCCAACAGCAACATATTTGAAAGAATTTACAATCAAAGATAGGATAGTATCACTATTTTTCTCTTGGTTCATTGTAAAGATCAAAACCAGTGTAGTCTGCTAAAGTGTCATAGAAATACAAGAAACATGCCTCCATGATGCGGTTAACTTACCTATATGTTCGTATGAATGGTACATGTATAACTGTAGCACATTACACATGCAAGCAACTACCTGTCACGGTACGTTTTAACTTACATTTCGGCCTTATTGCCGTTGCGCCAGAGCATTGGCATGCCTTGATGGTGAATTGGTGAATTCGAAGCCCCTGGCTGGAGAGTATTTCACGTGGGCTACTTGGCAAGGCCATCCCCATGAATCCACGATGATGATATTGCTCTAGTTTGAGGGTGTCTTTAATATCGACCTCACCTATGTCCTTAGTTACAGGGAATGTCGACCAACCTTGCTGCTGCACGAGGCACACGTATTTCGTTGTACTCCAGCTATCGAGATGTGCCTTCCTAGCTTTAAATAGTCTATGAGGAGATCGCTACCATGAACAAGAGTTCATGCTATTCGCAAAAAAAAAAACAAGAGCACGAAGAACAGTTGCCAAGCCAATGAGATCTTATCATCTTGTCATATAGGCATGCATTGGAATTCAATTTTCTGGTGTTTGGGCGGGCAGTATCTTTCACAGCACATCATGAGGACCATTTGGTGTGCTTGGAAAGCGAGACATCGATGATCATCGCGCTGCATGAGCTTTCCCAAGGTGGTGGAGATTGCCGTTGTTGAATATGAGACTCATTTAAAGATACCGGGCCTCGGCGCTCTCATATCAGGCTTAGACGATGCTCTCTGGTATTCCTACTCTTCTACTTCAGCTTGTCTAGAATCTTTTCATCAAGATCTGGTTTAATTTTTATGTGTTTACTTTTTACCTTTTTTGGTCCAGTTTTACACATAAATCAGGCTTTCCCTACCTATGTATATGAAATGTAGGAACACTTTGACCTCTCATGATGTTTATCAAAAAATAATAATCCCCGGAGATTGTGTACAAAAGTAGGAACACGTAATTAAGCATGTGTTTTTCTACAACAGAAAGCTGCATCGATTCAAATGTACAGCAACGAGTACAGAGCTCGCATCTGTAACTGTTCTAATGCATAAGCTACGTACACAAAATTAATTAAGTGCCTTTATTAGGTAAGATGTCTCCATCTTAATATTTGTAGTCTGGGAATTAAATGAAGCATGTGCTCATTTTTGTAGTACACCACATATATGTTCTTTCCGGTGTTGGGAGAACAAAATCCGGGTGATGCAAAAAAATAAATTTACTCACTCCATCCGTAAATAGATTTTATTTTTGGCTATGAGCATAACCTATGGAACACAACCTAATTTGCCATTAATTTTTCACGCACATGCTAGTATGATAAGGTATTTCAATTGCCAAATATTACGTGATCATGAGTTAAAAGGATGGATAAATCTGTCCGATCAATATGTTTGCACGGTACAATTTCTTGGTGAGATGTTGCAATTATTGATTAATGTTTTGAGTCATGAAAGAGCACGGCGTACTACCGTAGTGTACCGGGCGCCAAATAGTGGACACTAGAAGTCTACAATCATGGACAGTGACCCAACCTAACTATATTTACTTTTTTGCCAGTTTTGGTAAAAACTAATTTTGCGAGGCAAGTCTACAAATGGACTCAATATCAACCGAAGGGAGCATATATAAATGGCAAACCAAAACCTATGTTATTTTCTTATTTTTTTCATATATCAAAACTTCCAAATGTCTTCACTCTTCTTCCTCCTTTCTTCATACTATTTGAGATCTACCGAAGACAACTCTAATGCCGGTCAACAAATCGTCCGCAGATGTCTCGACTGGACTGTCCGAACACTTTAAACCATCCAACGGAAGTTGTAAAATTTCTCCGGACTGGTCCAAACGTCTGAAATCTTCCCACCAGCACCGAACTAGGGGAGGTTTGGGGGAATCCAGACAACCGACTAGCTCAATGCCACAACCCACCTGTCCCACTCACCTCTTTTTCCTCTCTGTCCGCCTAACCCACTGTCAAGATTTGATGACTACGGTTGGATGGCCGGCAACCCCCACCCCCATTTCCCGTGGACACATCCAAATGTGTCCACGGACATTTGGTGTCATCCATTTCATGATCCCCATTGGAGTTTCCCTGGTATATGATTCTTCAGCTAGGTCGAACTAATTGAGGTGCATGTGCTCTTATTTCAATCACATATATGTGGCACACAATAGATTTTACGTTTGGCGTTGTAGCAAGTCTACTTTTGCTGAGAGTTTAACATGGTAGCTAGCTCGAGGAGCATTAGTGTAGAGTGTCCTGCATAATAGCTGGCAACCTGTATGTGCATAGTAGCATATTGCCTCATGGAAGTGATCCATGTAATATGTGCACGTGCATCAGTTGTTTAACTGTTAACTCAAAAGAAAAGTTGACGAGAGAGAAAACTAATTGTTGTCTCGTATTCGCGGTGACTGCTTCATGTCATCGACCGCACATAGAGAAGAATGAAAGAAGTCAATAACGTACATACGCACAGTACCCACTGCAGTACATATATGTCCGGCTATGTACAGTGCCTGGAACTATCATACGTACAGTACCCACTGCAGTACATATATGTCCGGCTTCAAATAAAAACTTATTTGTTCACGTGAACAATCAACCCTCGAGTAACAGAAGAAGAGCTTTCTGCGCCTTAGCATGCACACAGCCAAGAACACTGTCGTGCGTATTGACAAAGGAAGTTGAATTGGACTCAATTGCTCGTCATCACTTTCTATCTCGATTTGAAATTGGAGAGAAAAAAATCATCGCCAAGCAAACCTACCTCAACTGGTGGTTGTAGTTTAATTTGTTATCATGTGGTACGTGGTGAGCAATCAAAACATGATGAAAAGGTACTTTATTTTGTCTCCCAGATTTTAAAATTAGATATTTTTTATCCTAACTTCTGGTAATGAGCAGATTTGGCTTTGACCCTATTATAGTCATTAGGGTTGATAACATGGCGGAGATTTTGCACACGTAGCAACCATGTCAACATGACAAACATAAATAAAATAATTAGGGATTGATATATTAACACACAAGGAAAATAAATGCGAGAGAAATTTAGTTGTCATCTCGTATTCATGGTGACTATTTCATATCATCCGTGGATATGAAGATGAGAAGAGTATGTATATGTCCGGCTACATACAGTACCCGTGACTATCATGGTACAAGAAGTATCAGGTGATACCAGTCTTTAAATGATACCATATTACCAACTTGAAAAATTCAAATTTAGACATGTCAAAAAATTATGAAAAAATCATGGATCTTCATAACATATATGTCGACCACTCCTAAAAAATTCAGATCGAAAATGGAAATATATAAGGAGAAACAAAAAAGACAAAATTCAGATGTGAATAGTGTCATTTTTGCTTTTGTCTTCTTTTGACACTATTCATGATGATTTGTCTTTTTTGTTTCTCCTTGTAGATTTCGAATTTTGATCTGAATTTTTTAGGAGTGATCGACATATATGTTGCGAACATCCATGATTTTTTTCATAATTTTTTGACATGTTTAAATTTGAATTTTTCAAATTGGTATCATGGTATCATGTAAAGACTGGTATCATGTGATACTTTCCCCATGGTACAAATGAACACTGGTACTTGCAAACCACCCGACTTCAATTAAACACTTATTTGTTAACACCAATCGATTGGCCCTCGAGTAAAAAATAGGAGCTCTTAATTTGCTCTCTGCACGCGAGAATGCACACAACCAAGAACACTGTCATGTGTATTAATCATGGGAAGTATAATCGGAGCGGATTGCTCAAGGTTGCCAACTCGCTCAGGTTCGATAAAAACTTCAACTTGATATAAAAGTGGATGAAAAATACGTCGCCCACCACATGTATTTAACTATTGCTTGCAGTTTTACCTCATAGATTTTGAAATTAGACAAGTTTGACCCTAAAATTCCGATACTTGCAAACCACCTGGCTTCAAATAAACACTTATTTGTTCACGTGGACGATCGAACCTCGAGTAATAGAAGAAGAGCTCTCTAGACCCGACCATGCACACAAGCAAGAACATTGTCGTGCGTATTGACCAAGGAAGTAGAATCGGACTCGATTACATGTCATTTTCTATCTCGATTTTAAAATGAAGAAAAAACTCGTCGCCCAGCACACCTGCCTCAGCTCGTGGTTGTAGTTTAATTTTTACCATGTGTACGTGGTAGCAATGAAAACATGATTGAAAAAAGTAGTTTAATTTGTCCCATAGATTTTTCAATTAGAATTTTGTTACACCAACTTCTGGTAATGATCAGATTTGGGCTTTGACCCTATAAAAATCAGTGTGGTTGATAACATGGCGGATATTTTGCACACGTAGCAACCATGTCAACATGACAACATAAGTAAAATAATTAGGATTGATATACTACATTATGGGAGGTGATATATGTTATACATGCACGTGGATGATTTTTAACTATTAACATGCAAGAAAAATTAATGCGAGAGAAATTTAGTTGTCATCTCGTACCCAGAGCGACTATTTCATATAATCGATGGAAAGATGACAAGGGTACGAGATGACAACTAAATTTCTCTAGTACTCAGAACAAATACTTGCAACTACCCAGTATCAGAATAAAATTAAGTGATTAGAATTAGATTTTATCTAAAAAATTATAATAAAATTAAGAAAATTTTGGAAAACCTGAAGTATTCCAGGATAAAAAACAATAATCGTGTCAAATAAACTTCAAGAGAATTATCAAGGACTACTCATGAATGTTCAGAATTTATGTATGAGTTATCCAAAATTTCTCGATTTTTGATAAAACCTACAGATTTATTCCGCTTTTATTTTTCCCTAAAATTCACCTTTTTTTAGTAATGGATGTATCTTTATTTTTATCTTGTTTTTGTGCCGATTGGTTTGTGCGCAAAACCACCGCCACATCGCTGGTCATATAAATTTCACTAGGTCGGCGATCAAATCATCCAGCCTTTAATTTTATGGTATAGGGTTACAAATAAACTTAACTAAAACTTGAGTGTTCAAATATATTATACTCCCTTCCCATGCAAAACTAAGTTGTATATCCAACACCAACACTAGATCACTGTCAGTTTTTCTTCATGTATACATGACATGCACATTTCAAGATTGAAGTTCAACTTGCTTTGACATATCCCACGTTTTATGACATCATTGGGGCGCAATATTATGGAAATGTGGAATTTGAAGAAAAAAACACATGATGAGAATGACACGATATCTTGGTTCCTACTAAAAATAAAAACACAGGAATAGTTGAGAACAAGTGGTTGTCTCAAAACAGAGTGAGGGATGTGACTTGCTAGAGTTTAAACAAAAAATATATGTAGGCCTACCAAATTGTTAGTACCATTTAACTATATGTGGTGGCCTGGATGATTAATTATGCGGTGGCAAATTAGCTATCAAGCTTAGCTAAGCAGACTACGCTAACTAATTTATTGCAAACTGTAGCTAGCATGGGTACCACTTTCAGCCACATCAGCATTCACCATGGAAAAGGAAAAGTGTGCAAATGAAGGAAATAACACCAATGTTTGTCCACTTCTCTATTCCTCCAAATCTCCACAGGCTATACATATATATAGCGTGTGTGTGTTCCTTCTCTCTCATCTATTTTGGTGCTGCTAGCTACCTTGCTCTCTCCATTTTCTCTCTCTTCTTGGGTAGCTAGATCCTCCCCCCTCTCTCTAGCATCCATTCCATTCCTTTCTTTTGTACTACAGTAGTACTCTTCCACTTGATTCCCCCAGCTGCTGCTAACTTTCTTCCTCCCACTTTCTCTTCTCTCTAGATCACCAGCTATGATCTTCCTTCCTGCCTTCCTTGATTCATCAAACTTCTGGAACACCGACAACAACCAGCTTCAGGTATGCATCCTTGTGCTTCTAGCTAGCTAACTAATTACATATTCACTCATGATTTTGTTCGCACGACAAAAACCAGAATATGTGTGCACTCAGTGACCTAGGTTTGCTGATTGCAGATATATATCTTGCAATATACTCCATATCAGGGTTTTCTTTTCTAGAAAAAAATAACTGTAATCGACCGGTTTAAACGGCCAAGAGGTATTTCTCGGGTTGTGATACCAGAAATGTCAAAAAATGAATGTAAAGGGAAAAAGTGAATCAAATAGGGTATGTATACTCCCAAGAGGTCATAGGGACTCCCTTGGCCCAGGGAAGTTTATGTCTGATGTAGGTCAAACATCATATATTTTAATTGGAAATAAATTTAAAACAAAAATTCATTTGAATTATTCAAATGAAAAAAAAATAGATTTATCAGAAACTGGTTCGTCTTGTCATCCTGGGAAAAAACAGAATGAAGACAAAAAAAACCTAGCTCCATATACATATTGGCCGATATTTGATTACTCGTCTCCTTGTTGATTTGTAGCTGCAACAAATCGGCACTAACACTCATAGTACTACCACTCCTTCACCATCTGGTCCTGGTGATGGAGGATGCAACAGCAATAATGAAGAAGGGTTCATGGCCACGGCCGGGGTCGGCTTAGTCGCTGGAGGGGGCGGCAATGATGGTTGCAGCGGCGCTGGGGACGGCGATTGCAGTACCAACAGGAATAGCAAGTCGATGTCCATGTCGGAGCGAGCTCAGTTGGTGCGGTTGCCGCAACCGGTGTCGGGGCTCAACTGTCCGCGATGCGACTCCACCAACACCAAGTTTTGCTACTTCAATAACTACTCCCTTACCCAACCCCGCCACTTTTGTCGCTCTTGTCGCCGCTACTGGACCCGCGGCGGCGCGCTCCGCAATGTGCCTGTCGGTGGGGGGTATCGTCGCCATGCCAAGCGCAGGGGCAAGCCCAATGTGGTGTCAAACACCTCCCGATCTACCGCGGTAGGGACATCGTCCGTGACAACAACCATGTCTAGCAGTACCACTTATGCCACCGGCAGTGGCCCTGTGCCGCCCGGATTGCACAGCCCCATGTTCGGCAGCGCGCCGTCACACGATAGCCAGTTCGCCCACAGCTTCGACCAGGCAAGCCTTCGACTCAGCTCCCCCGACAGGCTGCTCTTTGCCGACGGTGGTTCTTGCACGGTGGACGGTTGTGCGCAACACCACCACAACCATGCCCATTGGAACGGGATGGAGCAGTGGTCGGCAGCGCAAATGGGCAGCTTCCAATTCATGCACGCCATGGATCATCAGATGTCTGGGGCAATGCCCATCACAATGGCTACCATGCAGGGCATGTTCCACCTAGGATTACAGAGCGTCGCTGGGGGTAAAGATGACAACAGAGGAGGCCACCAGTTGTACCACCCGTCGGCCAAGAGAAACCACAAGCAGCAGGATTACTCGAGCAGCAGGGGCATGTATGAGGACATGGTCAATGGCAATGGCGGCGGTGGTTACATTTAATATTCTAGCACTAGCAATGCAACTTGTAATTAGCTAGCTAGTTAGATCAAGATTTATTCTTAGATTAACGCCTCGTGAAATGGGCCGGCTATTGTACTAAAGTGAACTTTGGTGAAGTATATGGATCTATCATCTTGTCAATTATATGTTTTTTTTCTGAACTTGTTAATGTTGGATATGTACGCTCAACCATGCATGTTAATGCTTGGTATCGTAGCACTGGAATGTGCCTTGTTCATGACAGGTCCAAGGCTTCTCTCTCAGCTAGCAATGGTGGTTTCTCTCGAGACACGAAGAACAGATCACACACGGAAAATTTTTGCGACGCAAAGATACGCGTCTTTTCTGGCGTCTTTCTTTTATTCTTTAGAGATGAGCTAAACGGCATATGCCTACACACACGATCAGGCCAACGCCTTGACCGAGACTCACGCCAAGCTAACCCCACTATGCCTGATCCTAGATGCAAGGGACGTGCTGCATGCGCTTATCCAACGCGTCATGCACACGAAAATACAAAGCAAACGTGCATGCGTGATTACAAAAGGGAAACAAACAGACTAAAACAAGATTACACACTGAGATTCACCCCCTTAATCTTGTTTCTTCACCGCTCGGAGTCCAATGCGCTCGCGAAGCTCCAGGAACTTCACACGGGCGAGCGGCTTGGTCAGTATGTCGGCGAGCTGGTCGCCGGTTCGGACGTGCTCCACGGTGACCCTCCCTTCTTCAACGCACTCGCGAATGAAATGATAGCGAACATCTATGTGCTAGCTGCGATCATGATGGACTGAGTTCTTACAAAGCGCAATTGCAGATTTATTGTCCACTTTGATCAAAACCTTCTGCTGCTCCCTCTTCATCAGTTTCTTCTGCTGCTCTTTGTTCATCAGTTCACCAAGCAGCCATGATAACCAAATTCCCTGACAAGCAGTGATAGCTGCAGCAATATATTCTGCTTCGCACGATGATGTTGCCACTACCTTTTGTTTCTGTGAGACCCAAGTTACTGGATTGGTGCCAAGAAAGTATAGCACACCTGATGTGCTTTTACGATCATCAAGATCACCAGCATGGTCACTATCACTGTATCCAACAAGTCGTGGCTCCTCTTCTTCCTTCCTTTCATAGTGACAGCCGAGATGAATGGTGCCACGGATGTACCTCAAAATCTGCTTGACTGCTGCCATGTGGTTCACCGTAGGAGCTTCCATGAAACGACTAACGACGCCCACTGAGTAAGCAAGATCCGGCCTTGTGTTTACCAAATACCTTAGACTCCCAACTATGCTGCGGTACTGAGTTGAGTCCACCTGATCAGTTTTAACTAGCTTCAGTCTTGGCTCCATTGGTACTTGACTTGGGTTGCACTCTGCCATTCCAACCTTCTCAAGGATCTTCTGAGCATATCCGGCCTGGCTGAGTGTAACGCCATTGGCGGTCTGGGCTACCTCGATCCCGAGATAGTATGACAACAAACCCAGATCACTCATTTTGAACAGATTTTTCATCTGCTCCTTGAAGCTATCAATCTCCACTTGGCTTGCACCAGTGATCACCAAGTCATCGACATAAACGCCTACGAGCAGCCGCGAGCCACCTTTGCTTCTCATGTACACCGCGTGCTCAAGAGGACATCTCTCGAACCCGAGCGTGAGCAGAGTGGCGTGCAACTTGGCATACCATGCTCTCGGCGCCTGACGAAGTCCATACAATGCCTTGTTCAGCTTCAAGACTTTGTGCTCATTGCCCTCTTCTTCATAGCCAGGGGGTTGTCGCACGAACACCTCCTCCTGCAGCTCTCCGTTCAAGAATGCGGACTTTACGTCCATGTGGTGCAGACGCCAGCCCTCAAGTGCAGCCACAGCAATGAGCAGACGCACAGTTTCCATGCGCGCAACAGGGGCAAATACTTCATCAAAATCCACCCCCTCGCGCTGCACATATCCCTTTGCAACAAGGCGGGCTTTATGCTTGACGATGGCGCCGCTCGGATCTTTCTTCAGCTTGTATACCCATTTCAGACCGATGGGTTTTTGTCCGGGCGGGAGGTCGACGAGCTGCCATGTATCATTGCCACGGATGGAGTCAACCTCTTCCTCCATGGCACGCCTCCAGCTTGGCTCCTTCCGAGCCTCGACGAGTGACGTGGGCTCCTCTGTACCGAGCAAGCACAACTCAGCATCCACACCGGCGTCGACGAACTGCAACTCTACACCAGGTGGAACCGTGTTTCCTCCAAGATCTCCATCAGGTTTCTGAACCCCTTGGGCCCGAGCTCGTCGTAGGTGTGCGACGGAGGCGTCTGCCCCTCGTCAGCGTCTGCAGCGGTGTTCACTGCTATGCCTGCAGAAACACTTGCTGCTCTCGGCGTGCTCTGCGTCGCGGGCGACTCGCACGGCGTGCCGATTGGAGTGGCACTGGCCGGTGTGGTCTCGCCCGTCTCTGCATGTACGCCGTCCTCCAACGTCACCTTAGTTGTACCCGTAGTGGAGATGATTGGATACGTCACTGTAAACGCCTCATAACTCGACGCTTCTTGCCTGTGCACTGTGCTCCAATCCCATTGCTGCTTCTCGTCAAACACTACGTCCCTTGTGACGATGACACGGTTGCTGATCGGATCAAATACTCGATAGGCTTTTGTGTTCGGCTCATACCCGAGTAGAACTGTACGAACGCTCCTGTCCGCAAGCTTCGACGAGTTCGGCTTTGTCACCTTGGTATAAGCGACACAGCCAAACGTACGCAGGTGCTCGACACAGGGCTTCCGTGCACACCAGGCTTCATACGGTGTCTGGCCGGCGACACTCTTCGTCGGTGCACGGTTCAGGAGGTAGACAACAGTGGTGACCGCCTCCCCCCAGAATTTTCCTGGGACTCCCTTGCTCTTCAACAGACTACGAGCCATGCCAACAATTGTCTGATTGCGGCGCTCGACGACGCCATTTTGCTGCGGTGAATAAGGTGCCATGAGGAAGTGTTTGATGCCGTGGTCGTCGCAGTATGCCGTGAACGCCTTTGAGGTGAACTCACCACCTCGGTCAGTGCGGAGTGCCTTAAGGTCGAGCT
>NC_057801.1:843515366-843517550 GCF_018294505.1 Triticum aestivum | reverse complement strand
ACATGCACGGTCTCTACTAGCCCTCTATATGCACATACATGTGCCTACGTGTCTCCCGCACGCACATTATCTTTAGTTCTCTCTCGCACACATTCCCCCTCCCCCCCCCACCCTGACACACCTCTCTCTTAGTAGTTGGCAGATATGATTCCATCATATCATTCGGTAGGATATCCCTGACTATTAGGCTCGATGGTAATACGAGACAAAGTTTTACCCTAGTTCGGACCCTTGCAGATGAGGAAAAAGCCTACTCCTAGTACTGTATATTAGTGATAGGGGTGTGTACAAAGTACACATGAATACCAGGCATTGTGCGTGTGTGTATACTCTCGACGAACTAGCCCCCAAGCTTCTATAACATACTGGGAGGCTAGGGTTACAAATCATATATAGTCGGCTTATCACCAGTGGGGATAGAGTCCTCCGCGACTCTGGTAGCTTTGTGTTGTACGCCGAGTCCTCCACATGGGTCTTCGTATAACGCGTCTCGGTCCACCCAATATGTGGCACAGGATGGAACCGACCCATGAGTCCTCATATTGACCCACCACAACTAGAAATGATGTGCCCACCACACCACACACGCAATCGGCCACTAAGAAAATAAGCATATACAATAGTACAATCTTATGCATGAAAGTTAATTGCATCGTGCATCCAAAAATATTTGTTCTGCATTGTGAATGTTTATATATTTCTCCTAAAATATTAGTCACGGGAAAGAGAAACGAAGGGCATATGTATCCTTGTCTCTATCGGACACCCGCTCTTTCTACACCACTTTCACGTACGCACACAAACTATCTCTCGGCCCTCTAAAAGTATGCATGCCCACGACATATTCATGCGTGAGGGTCAATGTATTTCAAGTAAAGCACTATACGGTCACTGGACTTCAGAATATGCTCATTACGGTCACCGTATACATTCTCGTGGTGATCATATCGTATCTAGCTCATGGTACGTCTCCATGTTTTCTTGATGACACTGAGAGACTTTGCATTTGATGCGTGCTCCGTATTTTTTTGACGACACTTACGGTCATTTTATTTGAAGCGAAAGCACGATATTGTAACTGGACTTCAGAATAAGCTCATCACGGTCACCACATACATTTTCTCGTGCTAACCAACATGTGGTTGGATGGTTAGGAGGACAGTGGTTTCTCGAGCCCACCAGGGTTAAAGTCCCGGTGCTCGCATTAATCATGTGTTAATTTCAGTATTTTCCGGCGATGTGCGTTCAGTGGGAGGAGACGTTCCACTCGACTACGAGGCACCTATGGTGACTTCATAAAATCTCAAGATCATATGTTGGCTCACTCTCTCGAAGGGTCTGCGTGTGTGCGCTTATAGCGGTGAGTGCTTGCGCGTATATATGAGCCCTTGCGTCTGTACCGTGTTAAAAAAAATACTCCCTTTGTTCCTAAATATAAGTCTTTGTAGATATTTCACTATGGACTACATACGGAGCAAAATGAGTGAATCCACACTTTAAAATGCATCTATATACATCCATATGTGGTCCATAGTAGAATCTCTACAAAGACTTATAATTAGGAATGGAGGGAGTACATGTCATGATTATACGGTCACTGGCTCACACGTACAACTCCGTATTTTGTTGATGACACAATCAATTGACCAGTCAAATATTCCACATGGCGCAACTAGTGTTGCACCATCGGGGCGCGTAACCGTGGGGCCCACCTGTCAGCCCGTATATGAAAGAAAGAAATGGTAGTTTGAGTCCGTATTGTGTTAATAAAATACTCCCTCCGTTCCTAAATATTTGTCTTTCTAAAGATTACAACAAATGACTACATACAAAGCAAAATAAGCGAATCTATGCTCTAAAATATGTCTACATATATCTGTATGTTGTAACCATTTGAAATGTCTAGAAAGACAAATATTTGGGAACAGAGGGAGTACATTTTAGGGTGATCATACAGTCACTAGCTCACCATACAGCTCCGTAATTTGTTGATGACACGATCAATTGACCAGTCAAACGGTCAATATTCAGCAGCGCACACTACCATAGGGCCCACCCGTCAGCGTGTATATGAAGGACAGAAATGGTAATAAATTAGTGGTCAGTGGGTATTCGAAGTCGTGAGACCTCTGGTTGGCAGTCGCCGGCGGTGGGGTGGGGATCGCCGGAGAAAAAGCTAGGTGC